>NW_028292571.1:12228718-12401218 GCF_029948245.1 Actinia tenebrosa | reverse complement strand
GTGCCATGGGTTTGCATGTTTGTGTTGCTCACATGAACCAGTTATTTTCACTCATTTCCAAAACGAGTCACTATAAAAAATAATGCACATTTGGTACTTGTTCACATAAAAAAAAAAACGATTTTGTGATTCCGTTAATGCAGTTTGCACATTGGCTGATTGATTGGGAGCACATGCTTTATGGTAGCACGCACCACACACGCGCCCTTTGTATTTTATAAAAGAAATAAAAAACTTGCTTGCTGTGCTGTGTGGAGTTATAAAGCACTTGGGGATTGGCAGAACACTCGAGAAAAGTCGAGAAGCACTCCGCTACGCGTCGTGCTTCTCCTAACAGTTCTCTCATGTTCAACCTATTCCAGCGTACTTTACAACTGCACACAGCACGCGCGCGCCTTTTCTATTTCTTCAGTATAGCAGTGGCATAGCTCAATGGGGTCGAACTGAAAGCATGTGAAGGCACCTCTGGCAGCCGCTATACAGCCAAGTAAGTCCCTGGAACATGGCTCTAACCAGTTTGAATTAGTAAGGGTTAATTTGAGAGGAGGGAGGAAAAACCGGAGGAAGGGAGAAACCCTCAGAGTCAGAAAGAGAACCAACCAATTCAGCTCATCACGTATTAGGTGACTGGGAATTGAAACCTGTACCTCAGATTTGAGGAGAAGCATTTTACCATCCTGACTCCCCAACCATAAGAGAACATAAGAAAATGGAAAAGTTTGCATCACTTGTGTTTGCATTGCCTGTGTGAATCAGGCTTTAATCTACTTACCTTGTCAACAGGTAGAGTCACTTCTTCTACTTTTCCATTTAACAGAGTAATTGTCTTATCAAGACCATTTTCACTATAAAAAAAAGCAGAGAAATGCACTCAGTTATTCAACACAATAGGACGTTTGCATGATGGCGTCATTTGACTCCCACTACCAAGATGCCTTGGGAATTTTCTTTCTTATTTAAATTGGTATTCCCTCATGAGAATGGTAAGACAATTGGTGCTAATTAACTGAATAAAAGAAAGCGTGCAAGGGAGTCTGGTAGGAGGTCAGTGACGCCATCGTGCAAACGTCCTATTGCAATTTATTGGAATTCATTCTTTCTTGAAATAGCTTTTTTTTATGTTGTAGTTGTTGTTTTGTTTTTTTGTTTTTCTTGAATTTTGTTTTTTGGTATTTTTTATTTATATTCATGCTTTCTAAAACCCTTTTACATTTTGTAAAATTTTTATCAAATTTGAAACAACCTCTTGCGTGATAAATGTCAGGGCATGGCTATAACAGATCAAAATTAAATTTAGCCTGTTGGGTTTTGCAGAACCTACAGAAATAACCTTAAATCAATGGAGAGAGTACAGTACATTCAATTGCTTACTATCAATCACGTAACTTTTTGGAGTTGACTAGGGGGCAAACAAGCTGTTGACGGAGGGGCAACTAGCGTATGTTAAGTCAAAACATGTCAAAATAAGTCCTCAAACTATTGTATTTGACTATTTATACGACATGAAACCAGAAAATAAGAAATCAAAGCAACATGGATTCTACAAGCCATTAAAAACGTAGCTATTATCCGGAAGTGATGTTTAATGATAGTGTCATAGCACCCCATATATGGACATCAGTATGATGTAAGTTAGTTATTCTAGGCAAGCCATGACTCGAAGTGAGCACAACGATGCGTGCAACATGATTTCATAATAAAATACATCTAACGAACCAAGAGACTTCGACATGGTGTCAGAATCGTGGGATAACTCAAGCAAGTCAAATATAAACCAGGCAAGACAATTCCAGTTGCAGACGCACTGTCAAGAGTATGCCTCAACAGAAAGGCACGATCAGATGAACATCACAAAGAAATCCACTTTGTCACAGACAAGCCCTGTCCTTTTGACATCAACCTAGTGAAATCTACAACCGCACAAGACGCAGAGATGATCAAACTAAAGAACATTATCTTTGAGGGATGGCCTACTTACCGAAAGGAATGCCCACAAGAACTACTAGACTTCTGGAACTTCAGATGCGACCTAGTCTTAGAAGACGGGTTAATCCTCAAAGGCGATAGAATCCTTATACCATCATCACTAAGGAAACAAGTACTGGATACAATTCATCAAGGTCACCAAGGAGAGACGAAATGTATCTTGTTAGCCAGAGAAGCTGTATTCTGGCCAAAGATCAGCAATGACATCAGACAAATGATTAAAGAATGTGAAACTTGCAACAAGTACCAGCCAGCACAAGCTCGACTTCCCATATTGCAACCAGATCTTCCCTCTAGACCATGGGAAAAGTTAGGAACTGATATCTTTGAATTCAACGGTTCAAAGTATCTAATGATTGTAGACTATTACTCAAGATTTCCAGTCGTACGTCCAATTGCTAATATGACAGCTAATACCATATGTAACCACTTCCAGCACGTGTTAGCAGAATATGGATTACCATCACACATTCATGCTGACTTTGGTACGCAGTACATTAGCAAAGAGTTTCGTGAGAAATGTGAAAACACTGGGATCAAGTTAACATTCAGCTCACCCTACCATCACCAAGCGAACAGCGTCGCTGAAAGAGCTATAGGAACAAGCAAATCCTTATGGAAGAAGGCCATAGACGAAAAGAAGTGCCCTTACACAGCACTCTGGATGTACAGAATCACACCCCTAACAAGCACTATACCATCACCTTATGAGTTATTGTATGGACGTAAGCCCCGACTGCTTATTCCAAGCAGCAACCATGTCCTGCAATCCTCACATCCAGACAATGATTACCACAAGGAAGCAATCAGACTCTCCCAAGAGAAACAAGCAGAGTACTATAACAGAAAGGCAAGTAAATCTGACACAAGACCATTACTTGTCGAGGAGCCGGTATATGTGTACAATACGCACAAAAAAACGTGGGACAAGGGTGAAATCACAAGGAAACCAAACCCTACAAGCGAACCAAGGACATACGTTGTCGAGATGAACGGTAAGCTCTACCAGAGAACCAGAGAACATCTAAGACCAAGAACAAGCCAGCTTAAAGAGCCAGAAAGAAGGGCCTACCAAGAAACCCAACCTGCACTTAACATACATCATCCCCCAAGACCTACTTGGTAAACCAGCGGTATTGGTACAAGAAAGACCACAGATGACTGAAGATACCAAAAGCCGAGATGTACCTCCAAGTGATTATAAACCAAAGGAGCAAAACAATCATTCAGCAAGCTATACCATTAGATATGGGCGTACAATCAAAGCTCCTATTAGACTAAGTTTGTAAGGAGTTGATACAAAAAAAAAAAAAAAAAAGAAAAAGAAAAAAGCATATAACCTGTCTATATAAGTTGACATTGAACATTTACATATATTGATCAACACCAATTAACTATAAGATTGATGAACATTGAACAATTGAACAGAGGGGGATGTCATAGCACCCCATATATGGACATCAGTATGATGTAAGTTAGTTATTCTAGGCAAGCCATGACTCGAAGTGAGCACAACGATGCGTGCAACATGATTTCATAATAAAATACATCTAACGAACCAAGAGACTTCGACAGATAGCAACTTATAAACTCTACTCTTATGTGATGTCCAGAAGTCAAATCCGAGACCCTAGGAATGAGAGCTGAGCAGTGGCGTAACCAGGGATCTTGCAAGGGAGGTGCACAGGCAATGATTTGCAGAGAACCAAAAAAAAAAAAAGGAGTAATGGGTGAGTGATTCTTAAAAAAGCTACAATATGCAGATGGAAAGTGGTCTTCATAACATTTACATGCAATTTTAAAGCGAAAGGAAATAGATAAGCGGACCTTAAGCTTTTATGGGGGGGGGGGGGGGGGGGGGTGCACGTACACACTGTGCTTCACCCTGGTTACGGCCCTGCTGAGTTAGTATTACTAGCACGACTATAACTGCTATTTAATGGCAGATACCTGTACATGTATTTATCAAAATCTACACTTACCGCACAATATCCATTGCTTGATAGATGATTTCTGATTGGTCAATTGCTATCACATGACGTGCGCCTGCCTTGGCTGCAAACATGGACAGTATTCCTGTGCCACAACCGACATCCAACACTACCTATGATAATTATTTGTGATAATATTAATTCCTTTAAGCATTAATGGTTGTAACTACTAGCAGATGTGGATGGAAATACTGAAATGTTGAGCGGTAAAAACGAAGTTAGAGTAACTCCCGCACCAGAGTGCCATTTCACAGGCTAAAGCTAGAGGAAAAAGAGCAGAGCAGAGCAGAGCAGAGCAGAGCAGAGCAGAGCAGAGCAGAGCAGAGCAGAGCAGAGCAGAGCAGAGCAGAGCAGAGCAGAGCAGAGCAGAGCAGAGCAGAGCAGAGCAGAGCAGAGCAGAGCAGAGCAGAGCAGAGCAGAGCAGAGCAGAGCAGAGCAGAGCAGAGCAGAGCAGAGCAGAGCAGAGCAGAGCAGAGCAGAGCAGAACAGAACAGAACAGAGCAGAGCAGAGCAGAGCAAAGACTTTTAGACTTTTTTATTTACAATACATATTTAATATTAATAAAGAAACGATATGAAGTTAATTACATCAATAAATAATAATTTATTGGGTAAGTGTGGTTGCTGAGATAGTTAAAACTTTTGAGTCAACAACAGAGCAGGAAGAAGGCAGAGGAGAGGAAGGAAAAATAAATTACTATAAACAAATCAAAACTAAATAGTACTTACCTTATCTTTAAATATGTTAGGATTTCCCAATATAAAATCTCTGTAGCTTTCTGTTCTTACTTTATCCTGGTGTGAAATATATTATGAAAACAGTCATATACTTTAATATATCCTTAAAAGAAGTTACGTAATATTTATTATATCAATTAACATTTTACATTAAAGAAAAAAATCCTAAACTACTCGGGGGCAGATCTAGGGCAGGGGTGCAGGGTGTGCTCAATCCCCACCCCCACCCCCCAAATAGGCCAAAAATCCATAATTATTTTATTAGTCAGATATACACTGTAGAGTTTATCATACACTCCGAGTTCCAATTAATTAAAACAGAGGACTTTTAAAAGAGTGTGGAATTACTACTCACAAAAATATTAACTGAAGAAAAACCTGAAGAAAACAACTGAAAGTCGCCAAAACGTTGCAAAAAACTATGTTAAAATTCAGGGCTCGAAATAGAACATTTTTTTTAGCCTGCAATAGTAAAGGAGCATGGTAAAGGAGGTCATTCTGCAGTAAATTTTGCATGCCATTTTATTATTCATTTGGCAGTGTATCGTTATTTTCGCCAGCAAAACCTGAAATTTGGCCTGTCATTTGGCCATTGGCAGGCCGCTATGATTTCGAGCCCTGAAATTACTGCCAGGATATCACTAAACACTAAACATGAGCAACCAGTAAAAGGAAGGCTTATGAACCATGATTGGGAGGACTCAAAACTTGAAAATCATCTCTTTTTGTTTGATTGGATTCTGTGATGATTGCCATGCCGAGGTAGAAAACCCTGGCCCAGAAAGGTCACTATAAAGTTGACCACTTAGAATTTTAGCTGTGAATTGAATTTAAAGTTTGAAGTCTTTGAATTTATTAAGTGAATAATATTAACACCTGGGAGAGAGGGGGAGGACTTGGGGGCACGGAACTGGGAGGGGGGGGGGTAGTGTTGAGCCATTCTGACTGTAACATTCTAAATATATATGCTGTACCCCCTTTAAAGAATTCCTGCATCCACCCTTCTTACTGTTTGTTTAGCTTTTTTTACCTTGAGCATTTCTTCGTGGATCCCAAAATGAGCGTACGAACTAAAGTATGCACTATCCTCATCATCATCATGGCCATCATTACCACCTCGATTGACGGATTGACAATTCTTGTGCGTTCTGTAAAACACAATTACTGGTATAGCAACATACATAGTGGACATAAAAAGCCATGTAGCTCAAGGTTATAGAAGGCTGCAAGATCTGTGACTGGCCAGGCAATGGACGGCCCTTCTTAAAAGTGTAGTGGATGCAAGGCTAACATGGAAACTACAAAGATACCATGCATTTTCTTGATGGAATTTGTGCCATTTCTTTTATATTTCCATGTTAGCCTCAAATTCAAGGCAACTTTAAGAAGGGCGCATCATATTTTCAATCTTGAGATTCTAGTAAAATTAGTCATTTTGAGATTGAGCAAAAAATGAGTTGAGTTGGCATTGCAGTGCATTATGGGATTGGTTTGAGGGGACATAAAATCATTAACAATACGACATCTACTTCATTTCCTAAAACAGTCCCACAATGCAGTGCTATGTAAACTTGGCCCAGTTTTTTCCTCAGCCTTGGACTGGCTAATGGGAATCCCAAAAATGTAGAGAAAAAAATGTAATTTTGTTAATGATATACCTGTTGGTTTTAGATATGTCTTCTTCAAGGAATGATTTAGCTACCATTCTGAAGGAAGAACAAAAAAGTTATTGTTTATAATCTTGGAGAATTTCAAACTATTTCCTTAAAGTACTGTTAATAGCTTCTACTATTTTGTCTACCTCAACTGCTGTATGTCATCTCTTGCTTTAGCAAGATCTGCTTCTGCTGTTGTTGCTCGCTCTTCCATCATTAAAAGCCTACAATAAAACAGGACAACCATGTATTACTTCTTCCTAGTAATATTCTTACTTTGCATTGTAATTTAGAATAGATAGTTTGAACCCAGTTTGTTGTGAAGTGTGATTGTCCGTGTGTGCGTAGTCTTGAGAAAGACTGTTGTTGGTGGTGACTGGCGTTTCGACAACCTGAGCAGAAGTCACCTTCTGAGCTCAGTGAGAAAACAAAAGACAGTCGATAGTACAGGCATTATTATTATACGTTTTCATTGATTGATTGATTTTTTTCCCACTAGATCACAGCTGTTATAATATTAAAAAATCGTACTGATAACCCAATGGCCCTCTTTGCATTGCATCACTAAGATATAGAATATGGTTTTACTTACATACTCACACACAAAAAAATTTCTTTCTTATGTCCTCTCTTCCACACAGTCACACACTTGTGCACTTGTAAACAAGTTAAAACTACAAACTGACCTAAAAAAAATCTACCTTACCTCTGCTTAAGTTCCATATAGTCAGTGTGACTAACAGTGCCTAGATGTAAAACACATTTCTTTGTTATAGCCTATATTAAATACAGTATGCTGGAGATCATTTATTATCACTAAGTTAAAACTTGACATCAAGATAATTTTGTGTTTAAGGTGCCAGGAGGTAGCTATGGCAACCAAGATACAGTTCACCACCCGGGTGCTGATAAAAATAATTAGAAATAAAGTCATGAACAAAACATTGCGATTCATTAGATATCACAACATTAAAACTCAAAACTTAAAATGGAGGTACAGTACTAGCCATGGCAACTAAGATACAGTTCATTGCCCAAAAACTGATACAGGGTTCGTGCTGAGGTAAGCACTTCAATTCAAGGACTATTCAAGGAGTATACATTCAAGGACCCAAAAATTTTCAAGGAGTATGTTCAGCCAACTATGCCAAGGCTTTACACGGTGGTTGCACATGGCCAACTTTCAGATTTTCCAATCTTTCTGACTAGATCTATTTCAGAACCATGCAAGTAATGATCAAAGCAAAAATTCAGTTTTCAAGGAGTTTCACTAAAATCATAAAATTCAAGAGCTTTTCAAGTGCCCTTGAAAACATGAATTAAATTCAAGGAGTTTAAGGAGTAGCACGAACCCTGCTGATAATTAAAAAATGATTAGAAATAAAATCATGGATAAAACATTACCTTCATTTCCAGCACCATTCATCACCTTTCTCTCCCCTTCATCCTTTGCCACCTCTTCTTCAAAATCTGATAAGGAAAACAATAATTATTATGCACTGTCTCATTTTAATTAACCCATTTTGATTGGGACCGAGGGAAACAGTGTGTTTTGTGGTCCCGTGACGGCATCGTTTTGTTATACACCAAGTGTCATTAAGAAGACAAAACAAGTATTTAATTTTTAGTACTATTTGATTTTGAAAAATTAGAAAAACTTACATTTCTGGTAAAATTACTTCTGGTATTATGATTACCAGTCAGCAACATATTGTTGCCCACTGGGAGCCGTTGCCGAGACGACATCGAAACTTATTCACATTCACGTTATGACCTCTCACCCAATCAGAGTACTAGAAAAATAGACTTTGATAGTTGGTATATAACAAATGTATTTATTATGCATGCATGGGTGGCATAGCAACATTGTGCTTTTCTAATTTGATCCTAGGAGATATTCACGATAGGGCTAACCTTTACTTTACTTTATTCAAGAAGTCAATACGAGATACAGATTTTACACATAACCTGCAAATAGCTATGGTTAGTTGAGGCAGGTTAATGTGGTTATAAGAATACAATATTTACAACTACTGAATAAATAATTTATATGTATAAGTGTATGCACATATATGTCTTTGGACCTCAATATCTCCTTTCGCACTCACTGATGCGAATAAATTAGTTTTTTTCCTTACCAATTGATGCAACCCAGGCTTGATTCAGAGGCTCAGTGTCATATGACAGTAGCGTTGCTTGTTGGTTCTCCTTTGTGCTTTGAGGTTGGTTATTACAGTATTAACTCTGTGTTCTGATTGTTTGATTACTTACCATACCACAGCAAAGCATCATCTTCAAGTACTGGTTGCAAAAACTCCTCGTCATCCCAGGGGTATGGATGAGAAAATAAAGTCTTGAAGCTGTCTGGTGAAGGATTCTACAAGAAAACAAACCAATCTTTAGTCAGAAATAAGGTCCTTCATATCATATCATTGCTTGAAATTGCTGTTCAGGAAATTATTATGGAAACTTTTGAGAAAAATCAAGTGTTTTTGGATAAGGACTTAAAAAAGCATACTCTGTTTCCCAACCCTTCCTTAACCTATAAATGGATGATGTTATTCGTGTAAGAGTAATGGACTGTCTCCCGGTTCAACAGCCTATTGTACACCAATTTGAAGGCATAACACTAATATACTGTACTAACCATTTACTCATGATTATAAGCTGTATGGCTGCTAATAGAGCCTTAATATGCAGCTCAAAAAGTCTTACACTTGTCATAAATGTAAAGTGTTTTTGATACAACTGTGAAGTGTGTTATCAGTCATTCCAAGGTTGAGTGAAAAACTGTGTCAAGTTGGGATTATTTAAGTGTAGATATTTTGCCATATTTATGGGAAGAATTAGCTACTAGGATAATGCCATCTTGGAAATAATATTATAAAACAGCCTTACAATGCACAGTGCAGTTTGTAATGCGACCTACTATATCAATTACAGATGTGATAATCTCTATTATATTGATATACAGTATTAAGTATCACTAATAGTTGGTACCTTTTTTCGTATGTAGTTCATGAGCTTGATGTAACCATAAAAATCAAGACCTGTGAAACACATGAAAATGTATCTCTTAAAAAAACCTTTCTCCCAAGCGTCTATCTTCTTTGGTACTTATGCTGTATACAGTAAAAGACCTGTCTTATATAGAGTATTAGAGCCTTTAATCGCGGGCATAACATTTTCCCATTTTAGACTACATGTTATTTCCTAGGGTATAATTCTTTGCATATATGGTTGCACATGAGAAGACAAATAGACAAATGAATATGGATAACAACTAAAGCAAAATAATCTTTTAACTGTGGTCTTAAAAATGGAAAAACATTATGCGCAAGCTACAATGAGAGAGGTCCATTACATTCATTGTACTGCACTCTCAGATATCTAAAAACATATATAATTAGTCCAAACAAAAAAAATAAGTGTGTTTCCTGTTGCATGAGAAAAATAATTGGGGTCGATAGGTCGCATTTTTTCCCCCTTTTTTTACTGATACAACAGTGGAAATGAGCTTACTGGGAACCCTGAACTTTTGTGCATTTGGGAATGAAAAAAAAAAATTAAGATCGGCAAAAATCAGCAAGAAAATTAGGGTCTGTCGCGCAACAGGAAACACAGTTATTTATTATTTGGCCTTATATATTATTATCATTGGCAAGCACAGGTAGCGTACATGTAGCAATGAGAGCACCTGCCTCTAACCAAGGTGACTCAGGTTCAATTAAATGAACTCTGCATCTTTATGTAGTTGAGTTGATTGTTGAAATGGTTCTCTACTGATGCCTAATTCAAGCTACAGTGTAGTGTTTTTTCTTCTGGGTTCTCAGATTTTTCCTTCCTCCACAAAAATCATTTACTTCTAAATTCTTAATTTAGTCTATTAGTATAGGAAATCGCACGATCTCGAGTACAATTTGGAAATTAATAGACACGAGTAATGTTTTGAAAGTTCTTGTAATTGCATGAGCCTTTAGGCGAGTGCAATTAAAGAACTTTTAAAACATAATGAGTGTCTATTAATTCCAAATTGTACGAGAAGATCGTGCGATTTTTTGTTTATAGTTCACTCAACAAAGTTTCAGTAAAAGATGCGAAGCGACGCCGTTCATCTTTGTCTATTTAGCGGCCGATTTTCAGTCCATCGCGCAACTGAAATGCATAAAAAAGATTAGTTCTTACGGCTTTAAAATTTTATTTATGTTTTTAAAGTACAAAATAATAGAAAATAATTGTTTTGACATTGTTTTGGCCGTGTTGCCATAGCGACTTAATTCGGTACTCCTACAGAGTACAATTAACGCTATAATTGTACTCCTATCAACCAATCAGAGTCGAGTAATTTTGTTGAGTGTACTATAAGTAGCTTTATGAAGTGGGTTGCAATACCAGTTAAAGTTTTCCGTCCACAAAAGACATGTAAATCTGATTAAATTTAGATAATCAAACTTTACTTACCATAGCTGTGTTTTATTGTTGGCAAGTTAAAGCCGTGAACATCAAGACAATGCTGGAATGTTTTCTGGGCTCCTTCACATGTCTCACTGCAAAACAAACACTTTGCTATAGTCTCAGAATTCTCATCAACCTCTTCCCATCCATCATCATCATCATCACTCTCTCTAAGTGGAGGACTTTCTGAAAACATTAAAATAAAAATATACTCTTATCACTCAGGGTGTGAAATGGGTTTTTGAGGCAGCTGGTGGCAAAAAGACTTGCTAAGCAAATATTCAAGATAGATGATCAAAATATTCTATTTTCAATTTTGCCAAAAAAAAATCTTAGAAAGATAAATACCAAGTTTGGGCTCCCTGTGGTGTCAATGCATAATTTAATGGTAGGTGTAGTTTATAAAAAGAATTTGGGCATAATGTTTAACCCTTCTGATCTGACAACATGGGATTCCCTTGAATACCATTTCTCTGTTTAATGTCTGTACAGGAGAAGACACATGCAGGTCTGTCAACTCTCCCGGATAAACCGGGAGTCTCCAGATTTTGGACCGTGTCTCCCGGTCTCCAGATTAGAGTATCAAATCTCGCAGATAATCCCCAAAGCTGACCATTTCTTGTCTTGTGAGACTAGACTTTCACAACCATAAAATTCCAATTATTTCATGTTGTTTGTGTTATTTTATATCGCTAACAAAATCAAAATGTTCCTCATGGCTGTTCTTGCAAGCAGGCCATTGTGATATAAGCGATAATCTGATTGGTCAGAAATAAACCAATCACATCAAATGTTACAAAGCGAAAGACGTCTTTTCGCGCCCTTTTTGACGCGCTGTGACGTCATGTCCCTTCCCTATCAATTTTCCAGATTTGAATATCTCAGGGGTTGACAGCCCTGCACATGCATTGAATACATTTGTATGATACAACTCAAACAAAGAATCTTATTCTCCAGAGAATCCCACATGGTCAGAAATGGAAAAACACTATGCCCAAGAGGGGTGGTTGGAGGAATTGGAAAAAAAGGGGGGGGAGGGGGGGCAGACAACTAACAAAATTATAAGGGAGGCAGCAGCCCCTTGTGGAAACCCCTAAATCCACCAATGAACATAAGGTATATATCGTAGTTATAGTCATATTACACATGATTCAATGGGTAGTTCCAGAAAATGTTCATACCTCTACCATAGGTGGCATTTTGGAAACCCGAAGGGGAAGTGGGGTGACTTTACCCAAAACTCACTGTATGTATTATTATGTAGTTAAGATTATAGACAAGTGCTATAAATTGGCAAATAAAAACAGCGCAGTGAATAATCATTTCCCTGTATTGTCCAGTAAGATTTAATTCTACGACAACATGAAGCACTTGAACACTTCAGGATTAACAACAAAACACGTGTCTTGGACCAGTAACACAAAAACGAGAAAAAATAGCACTTTTCCAATAGCAAGCGAAAAAAATGGATAAATAACGAAGGAATATACGTAAGATTATACAGGCATTTTAAAATCCCAATAATATGTATAAAAAATCAGTTAAAAATTACCAAACATACTAAATTTCTCACCTCGATCCAAACTTGCCGCCATCTTGGATTGCACGCCAGTAAATATACAAACCAGCGGTATAAGCCCGCGATTTTTTGCCACAGGAAGCCCATAAAAGCTTTGAGAACTGAATGTAATTTAACAAAAAAATTAATGATAAAAGCTAATATTTACTAACATGAAGTGTTACTTACATCGTTCTTGTTCTTTATTAGTGATTTCGAGCTATTTTGACGATGTTTAAAAAATATTCGTTTCCCCTCTACTCAAAGCTTGTATGGGCTTCCTGTGTTAAGCCCGTGATACTAAAAGAACAGCGGGGTTTATTTTTTGACAAGAAGAAGAAAATGGCGAGTAGCAAGATGAATGAGTCCGAAGAAGAGCTTGTAAAAGCCATAAATAGAGGTAAAGTTTGGATTATTAAGAGTGTAAATCTCTAGCTGAATGTTTATTCTTACTTACTGTGGTCTTTGTTTTTCATTTTAGTGGATATTCCTGAAGTTAGGCGGCTGTTAAGTTCAGGCTTGGTTGATGTCAATTGTTTGGATGAGGTAAATCATTTACAGTATTTCTTTTTTTTCTTTCTTTGGCTTTGAATTATATATTTTATATATTTCTCAGGACTTTTGCTATCTATCTATCAAATATTTTTGAATTTCCGAATTTTACCTTTTCGTTTTAAGAAACCCAAACCAATCTTAGCTTTTAGAGTAAGATTGTTTAGCAGCTGTTTTTGTATGTGACAAACTGTAAATATTCCTTTTTTTAAACCGTTAAGAAATGTTATTATGATTAAGACTTTTGATTAACTTAGTTGTTGATGTAACTGAGAAATTGCCTCTAAAAAAATATGAAATGTTTTTTGTTTAAAAATGTATTCATTAAAAAATGTGCAAGTATATTTTGTTGTTTGCGAAAAAATCAGTCTATAGACTTATGTTTTAGGGTTTTTTTTGTTTTTTTTGACATGTAGGATGCGAATTGTTAGAATAACTCGGATATATTGAATTAATACAAGGTTCCAAGAGCTTTGTTTAACCCATAGCGATTTTTTCTTTCACCCTCTACATCTCATACTGTATTAATTATATTTTTTGTGTGTGGAAAAAAATGAACCTTTGATCCTTTATAATATATATTTGTATAGTGTATACAAAACATACTGTATGGACTCTCAGCAGGATATTTGATCCCTATGCAGCTCAATTCTGAGAACAATATTACATTTTTACTCTCATGACAACTAAAATTTATTCATTGTAATATCCTTTGAATTGAGCAGCTCAAATTAAATCATATTTGGTTTATTAAAGTGCCTATCACCATTCTGACAATATTCACAGTAAAAAAAAATGATTCTACATAGGGCAAGATGTGGAATAACCCAAAAAAATTCATAGTTTGAGTGCAGGTTCTTGAAGTTATAAAGGTTTTTCAATGCCATATGCTAATGACTGTGACGTATGAGGAGTAATCATTTGACATACAAAACGTTACTGGTACAGATAAATTGAATTTGAAATATGTCATTGTTTTCCTCATTGCTCTTATAGAAATTATTGCAAGTTAGTTTTCACATAGAAGCTGGTGTTTCAAATTACAAGGAACAACAAATAACCATAAATGCCTCCTCGAATTAACAAAAGGGAAGGTGCTTTTTAATTTCATTGCAAATGGTTAGACCTTCACATGGCTTTATGACCGTTTATAAAATAATTGGGATAGTTTGCGGGCTACAATTGGTTGAAAATCATGTTTGATGAGGGTATCAAAGCATGCTCGCATCACTGTTTACAAAAAACATCGGAATTGTTATTTTATAAAACAGATCAAAAAACAATTTTCCGTGTTTGATATTCTAATCAAAACACTTGGGATGTCGAGAGAACACTCGAGAAGCTGTCATCCACTCCGTTACGTGTCGTGGTTTCCTACACTCCTCTCGTGTTCTCTCAACATCCCGCGTTAAGTAAATGACGGTCCCATTCTTAATGACTAAATAAAGATGTTAAAAGAGGACCACAAGTTTATCAGTTAATTTGCTGTCAAGTGTTATCCTCTATTAATAAATAGAGGATATTACATGGGCACGCGGAGATACGAAATTTATCTTCGAGTGTTGAAAAGATCTCTCATGAGTGAGCACAGCGAAGGAGTGAGGAATTTTCAACACAAGAAGATAAATTGCGTATCTCCAAGCGCCCATGTAATATTCTGTTTATTATATAATTATCAATGAAGTATGTTTTGGCTTTTTCAGGCAATTCTTTCCGTGTATTTTTGAATAGCCATCGCTATGGTGTTATTTTAAGATATCAATTTTTCGAAATAGAGAAAAATAGATATTTCATAGGTAATTATATAATAAATATGATTATTTGATTTTTTATTTAATGCCAATACCACTACTACCACACCCTAGATAATCTTTAGAAATATCTTTTCTGTTGTTGTTGTTTTTTCAGCAAGGGATGACGCCACTGATGCATTGTGCATATAAAGGCAATGCAGAGATGACAGAGCTACTTCTTGCTCATGGTGCTGATGTGAACTCTAACAAACATGAACACAAGGTAACTATCATGACCATAATAATAATTAATAATAATTTAATTATAACTTCTAATGCGCAAAAATCTATATACAGTACATATTCAATTACACTATAAATTAACTACTTAATTACAAAATGTATAATGAAATGGAAAACTAGGTTCAGAGGCCCAGCTTTTAAACTGATTATCTAATTTCATAATTCTTTTGACTGTTTTTCAGTACACTGCTCTGATGTTTAGCTGTGTGTCAGGTAATATACTTGAAGACACATTGTATTGACGAATAAATAAATAGATATTGAATGAAAGTGCTAGTGATTATTGTTGACTTATTCAGTCTATTCTATTACATCCATGCAGGTGCTTTCGAAGTCACCAGACTGCTTCTTGAAGCTGGTGCTAATGTCCAAGCTGAGAATAATCTAGGGAAGACTGCTGGCCAGCTTGGTGCTTTCGTTGGTATGATATGAACTTGCACTATTGCCATCATTGCTATTACCATCATCATCTTTATTAGATGGTTCCTATATACACATACTTGTTAATTGTTATGGTACTGTGGTACACATACTATGGTATGTTAGATGATGAAGCAGTTTTCGTATGACAGTGAAATTGCTGTAATATGCATGCCATGGCATGCATATTATGTTTTCTAGAATTTTGATTGACATATTTTTTTCTTGCACATTGTAATTGGTCTGGCAGTGCCATGGCCTTGGTGTGACTGTGTCTGCACCATATTCGATGCCTTGTTTACGTTTTGGGCATTTGATTGGTTGTAGATTAAATTATCATGCAATGTGATAGGTCTAGCTAATGCATTGCTGTGTCACAACCTTGTTCGTGCTGTGAGCTTTCACAGTCATACGAAAACTGCTGTTGAAGCATCTAGGCAAGGCATAGGGTCAGAGTAATACCTAAGTGATACATGTACCTGAGGTTTAAATTGATTGTTTTACCCCAGAATTTAGTTTTCAATGATAGTGATTGTGAAAAGCTCCATCAGCTTTTGCTTAGGCTTGGTATACATTTGGACCCTTTCGAGGGACCACACAACACACTGCTTTCCTGAGGTTCCCGTCAATAAGTGTGTTGTTTAAATACCAAATGTAAAAGGGAAAAAAAGTGATTATTTGATTATCTGATTTTGTAAAACTTGGATACAGTTATTACCGGTCAATATTGTTGCCTGCTGAATCCGTTGCAGGGAAAACATCAAAACTTGTTACGTTCACAGAATATCTTGGACTTTGACATTTGGTATATATAACAAATAAAGATATTATTCATCTCTTTAAAAATAAGCATAATACTAAGAGTAATTATGGTGTTAGGGCCAGGTGTATGATTCACTGGAAGACACCCCCCTGGAACAGCCCCTGACTTACATGTACGTAGATGCTTGCCATAGCTGGATCTTTTTTCTTTAATTTCAGGTCACCATGAGTGTGTCAGTCTAATAAATAATTTCGTCTCTCAAGAGGATTTGCTATACTACACAAGACCACAAGGTGTTGAGTCTTATATTATGCATGTACATGTACTAATATTATCCCCTCCCCCCCCCTGGAACAGTACTTACAGATAGTTTTGAGTTCTCTGTTGCTCAGGGATAGCCTTGAATTTGTGCAGAATATCAGTCATGTGTTCCATTGAGAGTCTGTGCAATTTCAAAGTGTTTGTATTGTTGAAGTTGTGCGTTCTTTAACCAATCTACTGTTGGTATTTGTGAATATTTCGAAAGACACTGATTCAAGGCTGACCCTGGGTAATTAATGAGCCACCCCTATAATCAAGGAACACACCAGTAATTTGGAACTTGAAAAAGGCCTATTCCTATAGGGTTACTTCATGCTAATTTGGGAAAGGCATCCAGTATTAAGATCCCATTAAGTATTAAACTATTTTATTAAATATACATTTTGGCAGGTTTTGAGAAGGAAGGAAAGCTCCCAGCAAAACTTGTACCTTCATTGTATAAATACATTACTGTCACAAATATCAACCCAGTAAAAGTAAGTAGCTTAATTGATTCAATTTAGTGCTGCATATGATAGGGTCATTGAGGATGAGGTGACTTACTAACTTGCATGGATGCTGGTTATCGTACTGTAGCCGATGTACTGTAAGTGATGGTAAATGTGATGATTGATGATGATGGTGGTAATGATATCTGATGATTATGGTAATTGATGATGGTGTTAATGATAATGATGATGAGGATGACTGTTGATGATGGTGAGGATCATAATAACAGCCATGATGTTCATGATGATGATGAGAGTGATGATGGTTATGGTGATGATGATGACAGTGATGATGGTGATGATGATGATGGTGTTGTTGAAGGGCTGTGATGACAATAATGAGGACATTTATGATGATGGTGATGTTGATGATAATGACAGTCACAATGATGTTGCTGATGATAGTGATGATGATGCCTGGCAATGATGAAGAGTGATGATGATAATGATGACAATGACATTGATGATGTTGTTGATAATGATAAATTATCTTTTCTTTTTCAGTTAGTAACTTTTCTTAAAGACCACATGGACTTAGTAGAGAATTACAAATCAGTCAGTAAAGTCCTTGATCTGAGGTGTGAAAAGTTCATCAAACAGCAGTCAATGAATGAGATCA
This sequence comes from Actinia tenebrosa, assembly GCF_029948245.1. Taxonomy (NCBI): domain Eukaryota; kingdom Metazoa; phylum Cnidaria; class Anthozoa; order Actiniaria; family Actiniidae; genus Actinia; species Actinia tenebrosa. The sequence goes on along the minus strand of NW_028292571.1, from coordinate 12,383,636 downwards.
TGGCCATGAAGATGCACTTCTATGGATATACAGTAAGAAAGTGTGGAAGATGGCATGAGGGTCTGGATGGGAAAGAAGGCATTGAAGGACTCTTGAAGTTGTAAGTAAACTAATCAAAGGTCCGACGGCTTCTATATTTTGTTTTGAACCCAACAATGATCTTGCAATAGTCATCTTAACAGTTTCTGGCGAAATCTTGAAAGGCCTTTGCATCAAAGCGACAGACTCGTACCCAGTCGCTTCTTATGCTCATAGGAAGCTAGCACGAAATGTGTTATGGGAGTAGAGCACTAACATGCAGGGAATCATGGGAAAGAGAAGAGAAAAGCGAAGCGACGTTACTTTTTTCTCCTCCTTCCCACGCACGTTCACGCACAGTAACGACTGGGTACGAGTCTGTCAAAGCAAGATGAATGGTGAGCTTGCAATGTTACAGACATGTCAATAATTCTCCAAGATATTAAAATAGGTCTCTATCATTGCAAGCTTGCAGTTTTTCACGCTTCAATGCCAAGGCACGGCTACCTTTCAGGATGGCACAGGGATTTGTGAAAGGAATTACTGTATTGAGTGTATAATATTTAACAAATTGATGTCAGTTTTTGATGTGACTGTCTGTCCTCTTAATGACGATAAATGCATCATCACACTGTCAAAGTAGTGTGGATGATCCGCATACTACGGTACTTATTTGATGAAATTTATCGTCAATAAGAGGACAGACACATAATAAACTGATGTCAATTTGGTTTTTGCAATAGCAAAGAAGATAAAAACTTCTCATTTTTGTGATCAAAACAATCAAGGGAAAGAGAGCACGATCGTTGATGTCGGCTTATCTGTCTGTCCTCTTATTGATGATAAAAAACAACCATATAGCGCATGAGAAATTTGTAAGTCATTGCAAAAAACTGTATTGAATTATTGAAATATTTTATATTTTCTTGATTATTCATGTAGTTTGATCAAAGGTCGACCCTCTGATGGGTTTCCTTTGGGGACAGAGGATTTTATCCGTCAGTCAATCAAGGAGTTTGACTACCCTCAATGTACGATATTCCAGCAACTTGTAACTACCTTGTCTCCTGTGGAAAGGGTAGGTCTGCTTGTCTGTCCATCCATCCTTCCTTTGTCCACTTACATCTCAGTGTCTTTTTCTGACCCTGTCTGTCTGTCCATCCATCCTTCCTTTGTCCACTTACATCTCAGTGTCTTTATCTGACCCTGTCTGTCTGTCCATCCATCCTTCCTTTGTCTACTTACATCTCAGTGTCTTTATCTGACCCTGTCTGTCTGTCCATCCATCCTTCCTTTGCCCACTTACATCTCAGTGTCTTTATCTGACCCTGTCTGTCTGTTTGTTTTTTATCTTTCATTCTTCCTCTCTCCCCATTCGCATTTCTATCAGGTTATCTGAATCTGTCTGTGGCTGTCTGTCTGTCTGTCTTTCCTTTTCCAGTCTGCCGTCTGTCTGTTGTTTTTTCCCCAGTAAGTCAGTCTATCTGTCTGTCTGTCTGTCTCTGTCTGTCTGTCTGTCTGTCTGTCTTGTCGCTCTGTCTGTCTGTCTTTATCTGTCTGTCTGTCCTTTTCCCATAGCGTTTATCCCTATTGTCTCGTGTCGTACTGCACCATTATTAAAAAAATATTGCTCCATCACCTCCAAATTTGGTTTTATTCTCACAGGGAAATGAACCAACAGCTTTAACAGTATTAACCCAAGTTATAAATGGCATCCAAAGGTATTTATCAGTATCTTATAGAGGCTTTGTACCATCACGTGATGGCAGCCATGACAGGAGGCACACAATTACATGACATTTTTTGCAAACATGTCAATACATGTAAGCTTTCTTCTCTTCTCAGTACTGATTTTTCCAAATGCTGCACCGTTTGCGGCGAAAGCAAGGCCGTTAAAAAATGTGCTCCTTGTAAAAAGGTGAGTTCACTTGTGCCATCGATGTTCCCGCATTTGTCATTAGAGAGGGGAGGGTAGTTTTGTCCAATATCTAGTAACAGTCCAAGGGTGGTGTAACGTTAGTGCACTTGATTGTCCTGATTTCTGAACTCGGCATCACATGGGAGTAGAGTTTGTTACAGTAGGTCTCTGCTTTGCAAAACCCAACACGTTCCTTTCCAATTCTTTCTTAGCGGTGCGCTGACTTAGATCAGTCCAGAGGTTCTTTCAGGGTTTGATCTGTGACTTAGCCATGCCCTGACTTTGATCAGCCCATGGGTTGTTTCAGGGTTCAATCTGTGAGTTGGCCATGCCCTGACTTTGATCAGCCTAGAGGTTGTTTCAGGGCTCGATAAAATAATTTGTTTGGTTTGGGCTCCCAGTGTACTCATAGGCAACACTCAAAATGTCTTCCATATTTTGTCACATTGTGATTGGATGCCGTATACTTTCTCGCTTAATATTTGATTGGTTCAAAATTAATGAAAGCCAATTAAGTGTCACTTTCGACATCTCATGTTTCGAATGCTCTCAAGCTTGAGAAATCTTTTTCTTTGCATTAGGTGGCGTACTGCTCGGTAAATTGTCAGAAAATGCACTGGGGTACGCACAAGAAGCACTGTAAAAGACTCGCTGAGGAATATAAAAGAGAACTTGCCGAAGAAGAACAGATGAAGAAACTAGAGGAAGAAACCAGAGCACAACAAGAGGCTGAAAAACGAAAAACTCGGGAAGAAAAATGTGTTAACAGAGAAAAAGAAAATGAAAAGACCGAGAATAAAGAAACGTTAGATGAAGGGGTTTTAGCCGGGGAAGACGAAAAGAAAGATAAAAACAAAGAAGAAGAAAATATTACCGATAAAAATGTTCAAAAATTAGAAGAGAAAATGGCCGACTTAGAAACAGAAAAATCTGCAGAACGGGAAAGCTGACATTGAGAGACCTGCCGACTTAGATTATTATGAATACTGTATACATTGTAATTGTCGCTTCTTATTTCATTAGTAGATTTTATCATGACTGTAGGTAATAATTAAGTATGATCTACCGCGCCGACTGTCTGTTCTACTATAGTGGTGTACCAGAGTTAGAGGGGGCGAGCACACGCGTTTTAGCGGGAAGATTCCCGCCAAATTTACAGGTAGCCCAACGAAATAGGGGGAAAGAAAATTTACGATTGTTTTGTTTTGTTTTGTTTTGTTTTGTTTTGTTTTGTTTTGTTTTGTTTTGTTTTGTTTTGTTTTGTTTTGTTTTGTTTTGTTTTGTTTTGTTTTGTTTTTGTTTTGTTTTGTTTTGTTTTGTTTTTTGTTTTGTTTTTGTTTTTGTTTTGTTTTTTTGTCACACATTAGCCCTGGACACGTTTCTGGTCTACCAATATTGCAGAAAAATAGAAACTTAATGAAATGGGGAATGTTTCACTTGGAAGCTTCACTTTACATTACTTGTATCCCTGCATCACTTTATTCGATATTTAATTTAACTTTACATTTATACCCCTTTCTTCAACATGTTTTTTCTTTAAATGTTGCATTTTTAATCTTATATATTTAATCTTTATTAACTAACTTTCTTGAGATAAGTGGTTGTTTTTTGTTTTTTGTTTTTTTGAGAGAGAGATCCTTAAACCTTACAAGCGTTTGAAAATCTGGAAGCCAAACAAATTGCCTTTATAAGCGCAAGACGTTTTAGTGTTAGAGCTACACGACCGGGCATAGAGGTAGGACCCGCTAAAGTACAGCCAGTAACTAGAGCTATAGTACGGGTAGCGGAAGCCTACAGTGTCGCCGTACTGTATCGGGTCTTGTCCGTCTACGGCGTTACGAGAAAAGATCTGGAAGGTCAGATAAGAGTAGACGAACGCGTTGTTCCCCTTGAATTTGCTTTCGCTGACGCACCTAGAAAAAAAGATTGTTGAAATCAGTAAAAGATGAAATCTGATTCACATTGGGCTACCTGTGTCCCTTCTCACGCGTAAGTGAATGCAGCCCTTAGGGCCACCCCTAAATCTACCTTGAATCTACCTGTGCACTATGAGATACGTTTAGCATCGGGTTTTATCACCACTAATCACTAGGGATCAGGCCCAGAAACGCCCGCAAACGCGGAGAAACACTCGACATTCGTGATTTTTATGTTATTTATTTAAATCTTTATTTTGCGAGGGTAACAATTAACCCTTCAGTTATCTAACTTACGGCCCTTGAAAACGAAAAGTAAAAACTGTGAAACTTGAAGCAACTATACGATGCAACTATAAACAAAAAAAAACTAGGTGGAAAATGGACATAATATAGGAATAAGTATATACGATAATTAGAGTGTAAACAATATAACCGTGGAGCTTTAGCGATACCAAATGGTTCAATTTTATGCAAATTCTATTGTTTTCTATCAGTGTTTAATTAGCACTATTTTGAACTATTTACTAATTAGTGTTGTGTTTAACGGATTAATTGTTTGCACTTTATTTGGTGACACATTTATGTCAGTTTTATGAAGTTAGAACAATACGGCGGCTCTTCCAGCAAAATAACTTCGCAATGACGCCTTTCTAAATGGCAAAATTTTGGCGGGAAACGCCTGACCTACAGTTTGAGGTCTGCAGTTGGATTCCTAACAAGGACGTCGTGCTAAACGTCATTTTTGGTGACTGACTTTATTGCAATAAGTAAATAAAAAACTTACGTGGCCGAGTTGCATTTGGTCGAGGTAGAAGAAAAGCACCTGAGACGGCAAGTGGCTCCTCTCCTGTATGGTGCAAGTGTGACGTAATCTCCGCTGAGGATCGTCTGTCCGTCATTCTTGTTGACTCCCCGGATGTAGAACTGCTCATACGTACAGGAGGACCATTTGCTGGAGGTCATTATCTGAAAAGAGTCAAGATATTTCAAATTTTATTTAGGAAAACCTCCCTTTGCTTAATTAAACCAACGCCGGACAAGAAATACGTGGTTGTTATGAAGTTCCTGGGGTCATAACAACGTACCATCATGCTAACAGCTTTTCTGTCAGAAATTTCGTTTAATTTTGGCAAACTTTTATATAAAGGCTCTAGTCAACATTTAATAAAATTTCTACGGTTTTCGTATACAATACCTTGTCTCCAGGACATGTTGAATGATAACAGTAGCTTGATGAGGAGCACTTTATCCACCTGGTCGAGTAGCTACTGTACATCACTCGTAGAGCGATACGGTCACCGCTGTGAATTACAGGATAACGACGCCCTCCTGGGTAATTAGAAAATGAAAAACAATGATGCGTTTACCGATAGAAAACCAGAATAAAAAGTTCTTATTACAAGCAGTACCACAATGAACGCTCAGAGCGTTTTTTTTAGATTAACTGACAAATTTATGCGAGACACGTAGAACTGGGATAGCTGAAGCCGTAAATAGACCTTATTCGTGGTGTGACAATGTTATCCCAATTCAGCGTGACGAACCTCCAGGGGATTCATTTACTTTTGTTTTTACTCTTCGAAAAATTCATGAGTATTCCAAAGACGAGTTTCAACGCAATAGCTCTTCATTCCCCCAGAGGTTTGTCACGCTAAATTGGGAAAACATTGTCACACCACGAATAAGGTCTATTATAAGCTTTCTAATTGGCTGAATTATAGGAAGACAATTAAAAGCTACATAATTAAATGTTACTGCATGTCGTATCGTGTACGTGCTGTAAAATCAGTACCATACGTTTCCCACTTGTACGATAACCATTCTTATGGACTATGATGCTGTAAGTATAGGTTAGCTATTAATCTCGGCTAAGGCATTTGTGAGCGAAATGTTTAGCTCTAAAGACCTTAATGCGCGTAACCTAACTAATATAATATAAAGTTATTTTAAAAAAAGGTTGATGAATGTTCTTTTGCACGTTGTATATTAAGCCCGAATTGTATTATCGAAGATTTGAATATCAGTGAAAGGTCACAATAGGGTGCCATTGGGGGGTATACCCAATTGTCATTTAACTACTAATTTTTCGGCCGAAAGCGGTCAGTTAATTGTGACCAATTTTACGAGCGCTGGTCATAATATCATGACCAAAATAATGAAACTCAGTTAACTGTAACTACTTATCTTAGCTTAATTTGTCTTTTGACTACAATTTTTTTGACCAATTGTCAGTTAACTATACTAACACCATTGGCACCCTCTCATAACGATATGAAATTTTCCTAAACTTTGCATATGCGCAATTTTCTTCACGCGCATTTTCTGGTAAATTTTCTTCCGTGCGCTAACATTTCATATGAATGTAATAAATTTCAAGCTTAGAAAGCAACAGGCAAAATGCAACTTGCAAAATAATGTTAACCTTTTTTTAAAATAGCTGTATATTGAGCGAAACTTGGAGCAAATCTTTCGCAGTACATTCATTTATGGTAAAATATTGCTGGAAAAATTCAAATATTACGGAAAAATAGAATTTATGAATTCAAGGGGGAATAAATTATGTTTTGAAGAAGGAAAAAAGACAGAAAATTTTAATTTAAAAAATAAAGACATAAGTTAATAAATATAGTAAATAAGCAAATTGATTTACCGTTGGAAAGACCAGCCCAAACTCGCTCTTGCGGCTCTAAAAACCGGATGTGGGTGTTTCCTAGCAACGTTAACACATGCATCTTATATATATATTGCAAAGCACTATTTTAAACCAGTGAAAAGGAAAGGAAAGGAAAAGAAAGGAAAGGAAAGGAAAGGAAAAGAAAGGAAAGCAAAGGAAAGGAAAAGAAAGGAAAGGAAAGGAAAGGAAAGAAAAGGAAAGGAAAGGAAAGGAAAGGAAAGGAAAGGAAAGGAAAGGAAAGGAAAGGTAAGGTAAGGTAAGGAATGAAAAAGAAGAAACAAAGAAAGGAGAGAAAGAAAGACAAGAGACATAGAAAGGAAAGGGCGAGAGTAAGCGAGAAAGAAGGAATTCAATTATATCTTTCTGCACTACCTTTAAGATCCAAATAGGTGTTAGTCAGTTTAACACTCGCCACAGCTTCGATCTTCAGAGCTGTCTCCAGGAAAACGAGAACAAAGAAGAATGAAACAAAAAACTTCTTCCCAAACATCTTAATTAATAGTGGTGCTTCCTCTGAAACTTATATCACAAAGCAGCTAACAGACAAAAAAAATATATATATATATAACTTGTGCGATCTATTTGATAAACGACGAACCGAAGTCTGATCAACAGCATTGGAGGTAGCTGTATTTATGCTATCGAACCTTAAGTTTTTACCTCTAATTTATTCATTAATTTTTCAATGATGATTAAATATAGATTGCGGTATTTTTTAGTACCTTTTGTACCTTTTGCACAAACGTGTTATTTCTTAAAGGTTCTTGTTAACCCCTTCGTTTTTTTACTGCATGCTGTGATTGCGGGGGTACATCTTCGCTTCGCTCGATGCTCCAGAATACTAAACTTTTTTTCTTGACAAGTTGACAAATTTCTTTTCAGTAATTCACTATACCTCTGCTTCAAAGTTTTCCAAAAACTAAAGACAGATATATCCCAAATGTTTATTGAAAGATTCAGTAAATCTACTCTCGGCTGAAAATCAGAAAATTCAGCCAGAAGTTAAATTTGATAGGTGTGAAGCGGCCATCTTGAAACAAAATTCAAATTAACGTGGAATCAAAACTCCTAATTTACATATCGAATAATCGAGAGCATGGTTACAGTGTTATACTCTTCAACCCCCTTTACACATATTTTCTGGATCCTGATATTTTTGTCAAACTATAACTTTCTTTTTCTTTGCATGCACTAAACCGCCCGCTCCTCTATCACATCAGCTGTTTCAAAATAATTTCAATTTTGCTTTATTATATTCTACGTTATTATTGTCTACCTCGCAGATGAATAAACCATTTTCAATAACTTGATCATCACGTTTGATATTCTACCTCAGTCCTACAGAGACAAGGGGGAAAAAGAGTGTTCCCCAGAGACCAGCCCGTTTGAATTCGAAATTTTTGATATTGCATATCCGTAAAGTTTGGACTGAGTAGAATTGGCGTTGGGAAAATTGTATTTCAATAGACCTATCTCCAATTCGCTTGACTGACCACGAAACAATGGTTTGAAGTCGAGATTAGAACCATATCCTCATACTATTCATTTAAAGAAGAACTATAAAATAAATCTTTTGAACTTGCCATGGTTACAAATTCACTAATCTGTATCAAAATTAATTATTTAATAGAGTGCTTACACTAAATCCGTGAAACAAATACTATTTTTTAGCACTAAATAGTGATGATTAAACAATAGAAAACAAAGGATTCTGTATGAAATAGTACTAATTAGTACTATTTAATGTTCACGGTTTTAGTGCGTGCACTCTAACTTATTTATTTCTCGTTTACCATAATGAAATGTTCTTTATTTATTATATAAAGAACAACTATTCTTAGCTCCAAAGCTCTTATGAATATTTATAAGACTTCGCATTTGAGACTTCCATCTTACCTATCCAGTGCAGTGGTCAGCTCGAAAGCTATGCTTCTTTTGACCACTACACACTTTTTCATATAATTGACATCATCTTTAATTAGTTGTTTTTTTTAAATATCTGTCATTAATCTTTTCTTATTCTGTAACTTCTTTTGTTAAAAGTGTAAATAAACTGAACTTGAACTTGAGCTTGGATTGAACTTGATTCTTTTATTTATCAAGTTCAACCTCCATTTGAAACCATTGTTTCGTGATCAGTCAAGCGAATTCGGGATAGCTCTATATATTATAACATTTCTATATTAAATGAGAAAAATTAATCTTCAAATTCATATATTTGCAACATGCACCTACTCTATAGATATACAGTCAATGTCATTAACGTTGTCCACCGAAAAAAGACATTTACACATTTAGACATTTAGACTAAAAGAAATATCACGTGTTTCATTATGTATTCTTTGCCTCGTCTGCGCCAGCCTGAACTTTAAATGTAAAATTCAACTCGTGAATCGAAAATCCAGAATGCCCCGACCATTTAATGTGGTTAAATGTAATTTAGGCTAAGTTAGACTCGAGGTCAATGACATCTCGCAGTAGCGTTGTCCGGACGCATACCGCTATCTCCGCTGTCAACGCATTTATTACCTCACGCGATCGTTGATCGACTCAGCTAGCAAGTTGTTTATAGCATGTCGCAATCTATTCTAGTCGATCTCTGTGGCCTGTATGAGATATGGATCATAGCTATCATTACGAAATTCGATAAGACGCTACACACGTGATCACGCTAGCTTAATGCCAACCACGCGAACCTTTATTCGCCATCGCTATCTATCGCTAGCACTTGCTATACGACGCTATTACGCTATTACGCTATTACGCTACAACACGAGTTTAATTTAATTTTTCATCATGCCACCGAAACGTTCGCTGACAAACCTCAACGAAGAGGTTCCTGAACGAAATCCGCTCAGCAGCACTCCGCAATCAACGTCCACCGTGACACTCTCACAGGAATACCGACGGGAGCTCGTGGACGAAGTAGTCAGGGCTGTTCTTGCCGCTACACAGCAAACGGCCATCTCGCAATCGCCTGCAGCAACGACAAGCCAACCAGTATTGCCACTGCAGTCAACAGCCCAGGACACACCAGGTACGTCCAATGTGTTAGTACCAAATTTTGTAAACACGTTCTCGCTCGCGAGCGTAAATACAACTAGTACCGCTAGCATAGTGACTTTGCCTATCCCGCAAGCTCGTTCGCTAGGAGCTGTTGGCGGTCCTCCCAGCTCAACGACTACGGTTTTATCTGGCTCCCTCACGTCGTCAAAGACCTTCGCAACGCCAGCAGTTGTTCAGCCCTTTGTTATTGGACCTGGTGCTTCTCCGGTCCCGGCCAAATTAGTCACGCATATCGTTAGCGGGAAGTTCCTTGATTTAGGCGAGCTAATCCCGTCCAATTTGGTCGAGGCGGCAACCGAGCCACAAGTGTTCCTCGACGGCCATATTGTTTTGACTGCTGGGCCTAAGCGTAATAAACGCAAGATCGAGGACATAGTTACATGGATTGAGACATTCACTAGCTACGCCCTGGTTATGTCTGAGTACTTCCCCCACCGCTGGAAGGATCTATCGCTTTATAAGCTGCTCATCATACGCACGTACAGGCAGTTCGGCGGTAAAGCTTGGCTGAATTATGATAAGGCCTTTCGGGAGCACGCGGCCGCGACTAGCCTTACCAACTGGGCTAACATCGACACGCAGTTGTATAGCTTCTACACGGCTGGTCCAGCGCATCGTGCTAGCTTTTCCCACAATGGCGATGAGGAGCAACCAAGGGGTTCAAACAGCAGTGGTGTCATCTGTCGTTCATGGAACAAAGGGCAATGTTCCTCGCGCTTCTCCTTGTGCCGTTTTGCCCACAAATGCTCTTCGTGTGCTGGTCGTCACCGCCTCGTAGAGTGCCCGGAATTTTTCAAAGAAAAAACTGAGACGGAGCGAAAACGACGAACTCCGTCTCCCGAGCTTTCAGCAGATAAATTGAAAACTAAAAGACGCTAGCTTTCAAAAAGTTTTTTATATCATGCTTTGTTAGTCATTATTTTGTTTATCGGTCATGGGTAACTCATGTTTATGTTATACCTATCAAGTTTATTAGCTCTTAGTTATCATGCTACACTGCCGTGACCAGAATTGCCTTTCTGGAGTCTTATATTTGATACTACTGTGCGTCTTAAAAAATTCCCATAGCGTGCCGTTTCTTGGCATGCATTCTGTTCCGTGCTATCGGTTCGTGGTCCGAGGCGTTGTTTGCATATTTGTTCTTGCTATGTTGACACGTCACGTCACTTCATTTAGCGCTACTTAACATGTCTCCTGTCAGTTCGTTTATCTCAACGAGACAGCGCGACGCGCCGTGACATTTTAGCTCTTATCTCCTGATGGCTCAGGTCATCGGCACGCCATAATCTACGCTCTGGGCTGATGTTTATTTACTCTTACTTCGCGGCTAATCGGCTTTGTAATGTTCACATTAATTGTATAATTCATTCAAAGTCTTTGTACCATCTGTTGTGTGACTTTGCGTATTCATTTCAGCGTTGTGTGGCCTCCCTTCTGTCTCCGAGGTTACCCCTCTCCGTGTGGATTGCTTTGCAAGGGAGTTAAAATTACACCCTGACCCCGTCAAGGTGGCATACGTTTTAGATGGCATCCATGATGGCTTCCACATCGGCTTTCAGCACTCGATGAAGCTCAAATTGGCCAAAAACAACAAACAATCCGCCATGCAAAACCCAGTGGTGATTGATTGCTATCTTCAAAATGAAATCCTTCGGGGTAGGGTTGCAGGGCCCTTCGTTCATCCTCCATTGCCTAACTTGCAGATCAGCAGTTTTGGAGTAATTCCCAAGCGCGGGCAGCCGGGTAAATGGAGGCTGATAGTCGATTTATCATCGCCCAGGGGGTATAGCGTTAACGATGGGATCAACCGTGAGGAATTTACGTTGCAGTACGTCACAGTCGACGAAATAGTCAAAATGGTGTCCAAATTAGGCGTCGGTGCAATGATGGCTAAGTTTGATGTCGAATCAGCATATCGTAATATCCACATCCATCCATCCGACAGACATTTATTAGGCATGCGGTGGAAAGACAAATACTTTGTAGATCTTGCGCTACCTTCTGGCCTTCGCTCAGCTCCATTTATATTCAATTCGGTGGCCGCTATGGTGGAATGGATTCTAGCTAACAATTATGCAGTTTCACACTTAGTCCATTATTTAGATGATTTTGTCATGGCGGGGCCCCCATGCTCGGACGCATGCGCACACAATCTCACCACATCGGTACGGTTGTGCGAAGACCTTGGCCTCCCCCTACATCCGGACAAATGTATCGGACCTGCTTCGACTCTAGTAGTCTTAGGAATCGAATTAGATTCAATTAATCAAATTGCTCGTTTGCCTGCAGACAAACTCTCGAACCTGCAGCAGCTGATAACCAGGTGGCGGTCGCGCCGACACGGCAACAAGCGCGAGCTTGAGTCGCTAATAGGCCACCTTCACCACGCTGCCAAAGTGGTGTGGCCCGGACGCACCTTCATCAGACGCCTAATTGATCTGCTTCGCTGCTTTCGCAACCCGGCGCATCCCATCCGACTCAACGTGGAGTTCCGTCGCGATCTGGAATGGTGGTACCAGTTTCTCTACTCCTGGAACGGGGTAAGCTTCTGGCTTTACCCCGGCATCCCAGTCGTACATGACATAGAGGTGATATCTGATGCCTCGGGAGCAATAGGCTATGGGGCGTTCTACAATCAGGCGTGGTTCAACGGTCGGTGGCGTGCGACACAGAAAACAGAATCCATTGCGTACAAAGAACTCTTTCCTATTGTACTAGCGGCCCATGTGTGGGGGCACGAATGGTCGAGACGACTCGTGCTCTTCCGCTCAGACAATGAAGCAGTAGTGGCCATCCTGAACCAAAGAACATCAAAAGTTCCAGCTCTTATGCGGCTCCTCCGAAGCCTTCTGTACGCAGCAGCTCGGTTTAGCTTTACATTCTCATCCGAGCATATCCCCGGAATCGATAATTCGATTGCTGATGCATTGTCTCGCTTTAATTGGCAGGAATTCAGACGGGCAGCACCTTCAGCGCAGCTACAAGCTACGCCACTGCCAACACATCTCATCGCACAATTAACCGGTCCCTACTAGACAGCCAATGCCAGGAACTTCTACTCAACGGCCTCGCACCAACTACACGTCGTACGTACGCGTCAGCCCAAAGGAGGTTCGTCGACTTTTGCAATCAGCTTGGCTCAGTGACGTGCCCCACGGACGAAAGCACTCTTTGCCTTTTTATCACACATTTGTCACAGTCTATACAGCACAAATCCATTAAAGTCTATTTGTCTGCCATTCGATCCCTCCACATTGAACAGGGTTTCGCCGATCCACTGACGAACTGCCACAGGCTTCAGCAGGTCTTCCGCGGAATAAAACGCGCACAGGGTTCGGCATCCTCGCAACGCCTGCCCATCACCGACTCGCTCATGCTTCACATACACAATGCCCTCGACCTGGCAACTTTTGACCACATCATGTTTTGGGCTGCCTGCACACTGGCCTACTTCGGTTTTTTGAGATCCGCCGAACTTACAGTTCCCCTTATTTCAAAGTTCGACTCTGCCATCCATTTACAAGTTTCTGATTTGGCCTTCGACAAGTTAGACCGACCCTCCTGTCTCCGAATATGGATAAAAGCATCTAAGACGGATCCCTTCCGAGAAGGCTGTCACGTGCACATCGGCTTAGGCACTTGGCCACTATGTGCGGTCTCAGCGATGAGTGCCTATCTGCACAAGAGAGGTAATTGCCAAGGTCCTCTGTTCATGCTTCAAAATGGCCAATCCTTATCGCGCGAGCTGCTGTCCTCCTGGCTAAAACGCATATTTGCAGCAGCCGGTATACCAGGCAATTTCTCTAGCCACAGCTTTCGAATCGGTGCGGCTACAGTCGCTGCTCGCAATGGCGTCCCCGACCATCTCATCCAAGCACTAGGCCGCTGGACCAGTACCGCCTATTTGTCTTACATCAGAACTCCTGCCGAAGCGCTAGCCAAAGTAACGCAACAGTTGTCATAAACTTCTATACGACAGCAATGATAGATGAGATTAACAATTAAAAGAAAACTGTTTAACCTGCTGCTTATGTGTCTTGTTCGTTGTTGCGCTCTCTCCTGTTTGTTGCCAGTTCCTGAGCTTGGTGCTTGGTGCACTTCGGTGGGGAGGTCCTGGTTCCCTGTCCCTCTCCTCCAAGCACCTTGGAGAATCCATTGGGTGGTGACAGGGTGACCATGGTTACCGCTAATTTGTGCCTGGCTCCGCCCATCCCACCGAATATGCACCTAACGCCAAGCTCATCATTAACGATGAGTTTAAATGTGGTTAAATGTAATTTAGGCTAAGTTAGACTCGAGGTCAATGACATCTCGCAGTAGCGTTGTCCGGACGCATACCGCTATCTCCGCTGTCAACGCATTTATTACCTCACGCGATCGTTGATCGACTCAGCTAGCAAGTTGTTTATAGCATGTCGCAATCTATTCTAGTCGATCTCTGTGGCCTGTATGAGATATGGATCATAGCTATCATTACGAAATTCGATAAGACGCTACACACGTGATCACGCTAGCTTAATGCCAACCACGCGAACCTTTATTCGCCATCGCTATCTATCGCTAGCACTTGCTATACGACGCTATTACGCTATTACGCTATTACGCTACAACACGAGTTTAATTTCCCGCCCGCCATCCCTACCACTGGTACAGGTAAGTAGAGGTAAGTATTCCATTGACTGATCGCGGTCAATGTGACAGGTGTTCGGTGGGTGGTGACAGGGTGACCATGGTTACCGCTAATTTGTGCCTGGCTCCGCCCATCCCACCGAATATGCACCTAACGCCAAGCTCATCATTAACGATGAGTTTAAGTGAGGATTTAAGATGGAGAGTTGTACTAATTTCAGCGTTTGTTTTATGCCGGAACCTTCGAGGAAACAAGTGATATTTCTTTTAGTCTAAATGCCTAAATGTATAAATGTCTAAATGTCTTTTTTCGGTGAACAACGTTAATGACATTGACTGTATACTGAAGAAATACTTTTAATGACGACTGTTGTGGTCCCCCTGTAGTTTCTCAAGGCTTGCAACGGCCCCTCTATTGTGAAATACAGATCAACACTGAACTACAGTGCCAGTGTTCACTCGAGTCAAAACCGGAAGAACTATCTTTTAACTTTGTATGTTTCGTTGTTTTGCTATGTAAGTCGTTTTTTGGTTCAATTCTCTCATTAATTTGTTTCAAGGATTTTTCTACGGGCTTTTTGTTTTCCTCCCTCCGCAAAAACCAACTTCTAACCTATGACCAATTTGATAGAATGTAGCCCCAAGTTTGCTAGTCACTAGTTATGAAGTGTACTAGCCTCGAAAACTAGAAATAGATTGGGATAACCTCTTTCACCTCCTTTCACAATTTTTCATGTCTTTTTTTCTTCTTCTTTTTTTCTGTATACAAGGTGATGAATTGTGAATAAACCATTATTTATTTATTTAGAGAGTTTTAGATTTACGTTCAAGGCAAACGTAAAACGTCAGTTGAGCAGTAAAAAAATATTTTAAATTACTGAAAAAGAATCGCAAAAAAGTCCAAGTACTAGAAAAACAAAAGAGTATTTGCGCTTGGTGAGAAGGTTTGTAAAAGGTAAAGTAAAATAGAGGAAAACGATGAAAATGTGGTCACGTTTGCCGTTTGCGGGGAGAAAAAAAAGTCAATCTAAAACTCTCTATTATCTATTTATATTATTCTCTCATGACACGTCCTTGTGATATTTTTCATTCAATGCCTGGGAATGAACTTCAACATAGATTTAATCTACATCAGTATGATTTTAGACTTGAATATAGAGTTTCTCGAACTGTGATTGGTATGACTAAAGCTACGTCTACACTATGCCGGATAAATTTGAATCCGAATTTCTATCTATTCGGTTAGGCCTACCGTCCACACTAGTCCGGGCGAATCCGAAAGCGAATTTTTCGAATACGGTCTCCAGAGTGTAACAATTTGAAAACGCCGGCTAGCCATATTAGTGTGGACGGAAAACTTTTTTTTCGGTTTCGGTTTGATAATTCAGATTCAAATTTATCCGGCATAGTTTGGACGGGACCTAAAAGACTCGCGGCTCGGTAAATATTCCACCGATCATCACTTTGCTTTTGGCGAATAATTGTTAAATATAATAGACGAAGTTAATTTATATCATTTTCTATTCAAGCTTTGTTTAAATCTCAGTTGGCCTACGGCATGGGCTCGTATGATTATGCATGTATATCTAATATAGCCAAAACACCCGCACCACGGATCGCTAAATTAACATTATCCTTAACATGAAAATTTTCGGAAAGTTAATAATCTTCTAGAAGTTTTCTCTTTTCCCCGTCCTATCGGCATTGTGCCGACAAACGACACACAGTTCGTTAATAGGTAGTTAATGGTTATCTTTAATAGTTCTCTAATAGGCATTTAATAATAATAATTATTATTATTATTGTTATTGTTATTATTATAAATTTAATTCTTGTACAGGTCATTACACTAAGTCTCAATGGTCTGTACAACCTATATACAAATTAAAATGAAAATATCACTAGATAGACAATTTAGTTAAACAAAAACAACAAAAAAAAAAACAAAAAAACAAAAAAACAAAAACAAACAAAAAAACAAAAAAACAAAAAACAAAAACAAAAACAGAAAAAACAAAAACAAAAACGTTTGCAAATATGCAGTGAAACACAGCTCAACCACCATGATGTTAGGTCCGCGGCTTACATTGCCTTGCATCTTTCACTTCAATTCCTCTGAGGGATTCCTATCAGAAAAAGTCGTTTTCCAAAATATTGTGCAATAACGTCTTTCAAAGTTTCAAAATTTATAAAAAATTAATGATTAATTAATTAAATCCCTAATTTGTTATGTCAGTATTACATGCATGAGCCTAAAACACTTTGGCAGGAGTTTGTTTTGACTTAAAATGAAAATATGGTCAATCACCTAGGCTTAATGGGACTGAAGTACAGTCCGCAATCAAGAACTATAAGTGAATATCGTGGCAGTATGAATATGACCAAGACTTTATTCTTCACTTGACTCTGAAGATGACTTCCGCTCAGGTTGTCGAAACATCAGTCCAATCAAACAGTCCTTCTTAGGACCACATCCACCCGGATGATCATAATACAAATATTGTTACTTCAATAAACATTCATTCACCTGGGTTCAGACCATTCTATACAACAAGAACTACTAGTGGCAACAAGGATTCCTCTTCCTCCAGTCTTATTTATTAATATAGGTCATCTGCTAGGGACACTCGTGTTTTAAAGATCACATAATTTGTTTTGATGTTGCATGGTTGGTTAACCAGGACCATACTTCCAGACATCAAGTGCTGAACCGTCGAATGGACTTACGGCTACGCTGGAGATTTCGGCCCCAACACCGCTATCCCGGGAGGAATTACAGACTGATCAGGAAGCTCGGCCAAAGCCTAAGAGAAATGCTAGTCGGCCCCTAAACCATAGATGATTAATCCCTTGGTATGACCAGCAAACCCAGTGTCATTGGAAAAAAGTAAAGTATCTATATTTAACGTCGGTAGTTCCTTCATTTGAAGTTCAACTGCTATCAATGGAAGCCGACTGTGCGCACTTTACCCCCTCTCTCCATCAGTGCTATGAAGACTAAGCAGTCATGGATACTTCTTTCCATGTGGAATGTATTTTGAAAAAGACATTCAAGAATCAGCTAGAGGTAAAAACTGAATATCTTTTTTAAAATAATTACCCAAGGTACCTGACAGGGTGTATTTAGAAGAGGAAAAATTTAAAATATGTACACCAAGTATGCGCATGCGCGTATAAGTATTACAACCAACCATGTAATCTTCAGGGCTCTGTGTATATACCTATCTAAAAAAACGTAGCTGATCAGAAATCTGAAACAATTCACCAGCTCTGGTTTTCGCTCACTGGTGGTGTGAAATTTTAGATTTCCTACCGATTTTTTATAGATTTTTTTAATTTTTTAATCTTTTATTTTTGTATATCGAGAAGCCGTTAATATTGTTCTTTTATGTCAATTATTATAATGAAATTCCTTATCGACAAATATAAACAATTTTTAAAATCAATAGACTTAATTTTAATGGATATTAATTAATAGATTAATTACATTTCATTCTTACTTAAGTTTATGGGTAACAAATTAATTCCTCGCATATTGAGTGAAGTTTCACAAGGGTTGATTTTACAAAGGTTTGAAAATCTGGAAGCCAAACAAATTGCCTTTATAAGCGCAAGAAGTTTTAGTGTTAGAGCTGCACGATCGGGCATAGAGGTAGGACCCGCTAAAGTACAGCCAGTAACTAGGGTTATAGTACGGGTAGCGGAAGCCTACAGTGTCGCCGTACTGTATCGGGTCTTGCCCGTCTACGCTGTTACGAGAGAAGATCTGGAAGGTCAGAAACGAGTAGACGAACGCGTTGTTCCCCTTGAAGTAGCTTTCGCTGACGCACCTAGAAAAAAAGATTGTTGAAATCATTAAGAGACGAAATCTGATTCACAATGGGCTACCTGTGTCCCTTCACACGTGTAAGTGAATCCAAGTCAGTGGGAATCGTCCCCATAATTAGGGCCCTTAGGGCACCCCAAAATCTGCTTATGGCAGAGGTTAGAGGCGAATGCACTATGAGAGACCTTTAGTACAGGGTTTATCACTAGGGATAAGGCCCAAAGACAAGCCCGCAAACATGGAGAAACGGGGGGGGGGGGGGGGGGGGACATGGAGAAATGGGGGGGGGGGGACTCTCTTGAAAAGTGGGTAGGGGGGCTCGACGGACCTTTTAGGGTCGAAAATGAGACCTCGCGTACCTTTTAGGGTCTCCGGCTGACTTCGTACCTTTTAGGGTCAGATTTGTTCGTTTTGAAAAATGTCAAAAGTCATACAAGAATATAATGGTTGGAAACGTTGTCATTTTAAATGTGGTCGTACCTTTTAGGGTCTGAAATCAGCATCTCAGTTAATTTATGCTCGTCCGTCGAGCCCCCCTACCCACTTTTCAAGAGAGTCCCCCCCCCCCCCCCCCCCTTCCCCTGGGCATGGAGAAACACTCGGCATCAATGGCGTTCAATATGGCGGCTCTTCAAGCAACAACTTCGCTATGATGCCTTGCTAAACGTCAAACGTTTGACTGGAAACACCTGACTATACATTTTGAGGTAGTGCCGTGCCGTGCTAAACGTCTCTATTCTTGGCGTTTTTGGTGACTGACTTTATTGCAATAAGTAAAAAATAAACTTACGTGGCCGAGTTGCATTTGGTCGAGGTAGAAGAAAAGCACCTGAGACGACAAGTGGCTCCTCTCTTGTACGGCGCAAGTGTGACGTAATCTCCGCTGAGGATCGTCTGTCCGTCATTCTTGTTGACTCCCCGGATGTAGAACTGCTCATACGTACAGGAGGACCATTTGGTGGAGGGCATTATCTGAAAAAGAGTCAAGATATTTCAAACTCTAGTCTATCTATAGAAAAACCTCCCTTTGCTTAAACCAACGGACAAGAAATACGTGTCTCCACTTTAAGTTCCTGAAGTCATATTATACAAATGATAAAATAAATGATAATGATTTATATAGCCCCATTTCTATATAGATATAATCAAAGGCGCTTTACATGAGTTGTAAAGGTCAGATTGCTATCGGGTTGGTGTAGGCACTGAGGGTGGTCACTGCCAGGGTTTTCTTTACGTCAACAGTGGTTCTTTTACGTCCCTCCGATGTAGGTTAAGTAACGATGAAGTATGGAGAGACGGGACCGCTATTTAAAGTGGTCAACCAGCAAGTTAACAGTTTTTCATAGAGTTGTTTTTTGAAAAATTGAACGCTTAAAGTATTCATAAAATTTGAAATGACAATACCTTGTCTCCAGGACATGATGAATAATAGCAGTAGCTTGAGTAGCATCTTATCCACCTGGTCGAGTAGCTACTGTACATCACTCGTAGAGCGATACGGTCACCGCTGTGAATAACAGGATAACGACGACCTAATCCACGAATTAAGAAGATTATCGATTAAGGAGTTTGTAATGGAGTCATTTCGGTGTTCAGTTTATGTGTTCTATATTCTTGGGGAGAGGGGAGACGTGAGAGGGGAGAGGGTGGCAGTCCTATATATAGAAAGGCGGGGATGCTTGTCGTACCTCTTAGGGTTCAAGATCTGCAATTTAGTACCTCTTAGGGTGACACAAATCTAAAATCTAAATCTCCCTCGCAGCTGCTATTATAGTGTCGTTTATACGCGACGCTTTCTTGCGGCAGCGAGGGAGACTAAGCCAGTTCCTCTTTGGAAGATTTGTATATGATGACATCTGACTTTTTTTTTTTTTTTTTGTACTTTTACTGGATGTTTATTTCGAGATATCTCTGTCATTAAGATCATAGGTAATAGACCTTATTCGTGGTGTGACAATGGTTTCCCAATTCAGCGTGACGAACCTCCAGATGATTCATTTTCTTTTGTTTTTACTCTTCGAAAAATTAATGAGTATCTCAAAGGATACGAAAGGAATAACGATGATATCCCGACGAGTTTTAAAACAATAGCTCTTCATTCCCCCAGAGGTTTGTCACGCTGAATTGGGAAAACATTGTCACACAACGAATAAGGTCTATTGGTACCTCTTGCAGGGGTTGAAAATTATTAGTTCTTATGCCCACGCGGACAGGACTCAGGTACCCCCCCCCCCCCCCCCCCCCAGCGGGATTCTTGCTAGTTTCTAATGCCTGTTTTGGTGTTCAGTTTGTGATTTATATTCTTGCTAGAAAAAGAGATTGGTTTTCTAATGCTTGTTTTGCGAGTTTTCATATCTAATGATTTCTTATGTTATCGATATTCTCGCTAGAAAAAGATAGGATTTTTTTAAATACCTGCATTGATATTCCTTAATAAAGCTTACTTACTCGTCATATCAGATTTTAGACAACTCGTGACACTGTATGCATAGTGTACTTCGAAGGTGAAGGGTTTAGGGAAGCAAGATGTAGGTTTTGACAATGACTGAATGAGGCGAAGCAAGGTTTTTGATAAAATACTCCATGTTGCTCATGGTTTGCCTCAATTTTGTGCAGAATATATAATAATATCTATGTGTTCCAGTGAAGGTCCGTGAAATTTCAAAGTGTTCATTGTATTGTTGAAGTTGTGCATTATTTATTTTGCCGTTGGTATTTGTGAATATTTAGTCACTGATACAAGGCTAATGATGTGTAAATGAGTCTGTAATCAAGAAACACAGCGGTAATTATTTGGAACTCGAACTGGTCTATTGATTGAATCTAAAATGCGGATGCTTATAGAAGAACGCTCATTTTAAAAATCATTTTTGTCATGGACCAATATGACTGCCAAGACCTCTGCTACTGAATAATGTGTATCAGTTTTGAAATCTAGGCGTGTTTGCAAGCACAATTTATAGGGGTGGATATTATAACAGATTTACCGTTGGAAAGACCAGCCCAAACTCGCTCTTGCGGCTCTAAAAACTGGATATGGGCGTTTCCTAGCAACAATATACAACACATTATATATCAATAGTCCTTTTCACAGTTCCCTGTGCCATCTTGAAAGGTAGTCGTGCCTTTGCATCGAAGGGAGACGAGCGGTGAGCTTGCAGTGATAAAGACCTTTATATATTTTAACACCTTGGACAGTTATTCACATGTCTCTCTCATTGCAAACTCACCGTTCGTCTCGCTTCGATGCAAAGGCACGGCTACCTTTCAAGATGGCGCAGGGAACTGTGAAAAGGACTTTTGAAGAACTAAGATGATAATGTTAAAGAGTTGCTTGGCAAAAGAATCCATTCTCAGTCCATATTGATCTCAGTCATTGTTTGCATTAAGAGAGAATTCTTTTCGTATTCAAGCAGTGAGCGCCAAAAACTATTTTCTTGAAGAAATGCTGTTGTACAAGGCTAAAATCTTGCTATTCAGAAAGTTTAACTTGTTTGGATGTGGAGATGACCGATGAATGTGGAATCAAAGTGTTAACACAAAGCAAAAATTTTATTCGAAAATGAGGTTTAGGCCTTCATTTGCTTATTTCCCATACATTTTCTATAAAAAAAGCCTGACAAAGCAACATTCTAACACAAATGCAACAAAACATCTTTGTACGATTGAAAATACCGCTTCAAACAGGCATTTTATCATAGTACATCAGTTTCTAACTGTTAACAAAAGGTTTTGAGTGTTAACACAAAATGAAAATTGGGATCAAAACTCATACGAAGGTCTAATTTTTGGCGCTTTTTGCCATTATTACTCAGTATTGAAAAAAAATTCCTCTTAAATTAGAAATGTTACCATAAAAATAATAAATCTTGAATATCATTCAAACATGTTCATTCAAGAAAGAATAACAGAGAGAAAGGTAAGGAAAGAACAAAAAGAAAGTATAGGATATGATAAGATAAGATATGGTATGAAGAGAGAGACAGAAAATTGAAATAAGTAAAGATAGAGAAAGATAGAGAAAGAGATGAAAGGAAAAATCAAAAAGAAAGAGAAAAAAAGAAGAGGGGAAGAAAGGGGAAGTAAAGTACAAAAAAGGAGGAAGCACAAGAGCGATCGAAGTGATAAACGAACGAATTAAGAGAGAGAGAGAGAGAGAGAAGAAGAAGAAGAAGAAGAAGAAGAAGAAGAAGAAGAAGAAGAAGAAGAAGAAGAAGAAGAAGAAGAAGATTGGAACGAAAGATATAAAAATATAGAAAGAAAATATGAAAGAACTAAGAAGAGCTTCCACCCCAGTATTGCCTTACCTCGTAGATTCAAGTAGTTGTTTGCAACACTAACACTCGCAGCTGCTTCGATCTTCAGAGCTGTCTCCAGGAAAACTAGCAGTACGAAGAAAATCAAACACTTCTTCCCAATCATCTTGTAAACGGCTTTCTCAAGGCGAAACAAGGCTGGATTTCTATGTCTCTAACAAGTTCTCTAGAGTCCCTCAAAGTCTCTACAATGTGGCCAATTCATCCAAGTAAGCTGCATTTATGTTATTAGTATTCTCATTTCAAAGTATAATTCCTGTGTTTCTAAATAGATTGATCATATTAATAAAAATATAGTGTTTCAGCGACATCTTTAACTAATATTTATTTCTTTAGCGAGATTTTTCTTGTTACTTGTAGATACAGTAAATAAGTAAGTGGATTAAGTTTAATGTAGCAAATCAATTATTCACTAGCTCATCTCTTACGCAACGTGACTCCACTAATAACGTGTTACCATTGCCATCTCCATCAGCTTACTGAACAGTTTTGGTAGGAGGGGAGGGGTGGGAGAAGGGATAGGGTTTCCCTTTGCGCGTGTGTTTGTGTTTTTGGAAATTTAGAGTCACTTTGGTAATCTGATAATTGGCCAAAATTTGAAGCCAAAAAGAAGGAGAATCGTACCTCTATAAAATTTAATGAAAATTTCAAATTATTTAAGAACAGAGTAGCTCCGATCCCGCTAATATCTGTGCTTTTAACTCCCCCCTCCCCCCCTCCCTCCACCACTCAACTCCAAACAGTTGTATGTTTGATGTAAAGCAATATCAGAAATACAGTGGCGGATCCAGGGGAGGGGTGCAGGGGATGCTCACTCCTCCCTGGTTCGACTTTGTGCCCCTACTTCTAAGATAACAAATACAAAATAATGTTTTTTTCCCTTTGATTCTAAGGGGTGCACCCCTCCCTGGGTTAATTTTGTGCGCAGCACCCCTCCCTGAACAAATTCCTGGATCCACCCCTGATATAGAGTGTACAATAGACATATCGTACTGGAAAGAGGACCAAAATTAAACTTATAAACTGTCAGGTAGTATTTCGTGAAGCTATTACATGTGCCAATTTAGGTTTCACCGCTGGAGTTATGAAAAACTAAAAAGTAAGTTTCAATTTGGATTTTTGAGATTTCCTCTTTAATAATAGAATATTGCGTGGATATATGAATTGCTTACTATCAATCACGTGACGTTTTGGAGTTGACTGGAGGGCAAACAAGCGGTTAACTGGGGGGCAACTAGAGGATGCTAAGTCAAAACATATCAAAATAAGTCCTCAAACTATTGTATTTGACTATTTTCACGACATCAAACCAGAAAACAAGAGATCAAAACAACCTCCAGGATTCTACAAGCCATCAAAAAAGAGCTATTACCGGAAGTGACGTCTATTGATAGCAACCTATTTGGTAAAATTCAAATGCTAACCAATAATGGCTCTTGTGGTGCAATTTGTAGACATTTGTAGTCAATGTAAAACAACAGAAAAACAATGCAGTTAGTGTCTACTAGGGTGTGGGCATCTAGAGTGATTTTCATAAACCCGTGAAACAAAATTTAGCTATTAACTTCTATTGACGCATATTATTGTGTAATAGCGGTTATCAGT
This sequence comes from Actinia tenebrosa, assembly GCF_029948245.1. Taxonomy (NCBI): domain Eukaryota; kingdom Metazoa; phylum Cnidaria; class Anthozoa; order Actiniaria; family Actiniidae; genus Actinia; species Actinia tenebrosa. The sequence goes on along the minus strand of NW_028292571.1, from coordinate 12,359,665 downwards.
GAGACAACTTAGTATTGCAGTGAAAGTTTATTGACTGTATTTTATTACTTCGATGTCTAATGAGTAATAACTCGTATTAGTTTGTATTGATGATTATTACGCTAATATTAACCCGTGAAATTAATTAAATTACTAGTCAACGTGTATTAGTCAAATAGACACAAAAGAAAACAATGGAAATTACGAGGTTGTTTTACTAGAGTAAAGGCTTTTAACCCGTGAGTCAATGTGTAATAGTCAAATAGACCGACAAAAGAAAACAATGGAATTAGGGTCTAATAAAACGTGTTAATAGTCAAATATCTATTTCAAGGATTTAATGACTTCGAAGTAAAATCACTCTAACTGTTCTGTTAGTAATTACTTAATAATTATGTAACTTTCTTTTTCGAGCTGGAAGCAAAATCACAACTCTATAATATTCTTGGATAACAACATTAAAACTGAATAATCAATTAAGCTTGTATTTGATTTTTTCTTGTCAGCTGTCTGATCGATAGGCAAACATGAGTAAGTGTCAATCCATGAAAATTCAACATCTCTATCCATAATGACGTTAACTCAATACTAGACACGAAAAAGTTCGAAACTGGGAGCTGAAATAACAAATACGCTGTCTGATATATTAAGAAAAGCTAACTCTTGTAGCCATTTATAGCAGATGAGGAAACAGCTGTCAGTCCAGTTTTGGCTCTTCTACTTCAGTATTCAGCAAGAAAATTCTGTGTGTTTGTCTCAGTGTCCTATTAGAAGCCAAACCGCATAGGTACGAAATCACAGCTATTACATAATCAGTGTTTTTAATGCATAAAAACGTATAAAAGAGAAAGAAAGAAAGAAAGAAAAACCAAAGAAAGAAAGAAAGAGAGTAAGAAGGAAAGGGAGAAAGGAAGAAAGAAAGGAAAAAAAAAAAAAAAAAAAAGACGTCAGTTTGGTGCAGTTGTCTGTCTGTCCACCTGTTGCCTAACTTTCTCTCGTCGCTCTGTCTGCTGTTGTTTAAAGCCCTATTTTAGGCCTAGGGCAAACGTCAAACTTTCCATGCACCGAATTTAATTACATTAAAGAATGCCGCCTCATTATCACCTGATATCCATTGTTTTTAATGAGTTCGGTGCATGGAAAGTTCGACGTTTGCCCTAGGCCTTATTGAATTTATATCTTGAATCAAATAAAACAGCTATAACTGGCAGAAGCTGGCAAATAATTTTCATTCCATCTTCTTAAAAAGATTTCATAATATTTAGAGGCAGCAATTATATAATATATCAAGCACGGATCTAAGAAAAACTCCTATCCAATCCGAATCGATAACTTTGAAAAACGAGGTGTCACTTTTCCGCTTGAACTCACGGATATCCAAGCAGCAGTAAGGGGGACTCGCGGTCAATGTCAAAGATTTACGGGTTTTACAGGCGGTCTAAGGAACGGGTCGGCAGCGGGAATAAGCCGCGCGACAAGTCCTTACTGCTGCTAGTTGTCGAACCGCAAACGGAGGTTAAAATATCCTTTACATATAGATGGACACCATCACAAGCATTCGAAATAAAACTGTGCGCCGACTGCGAACTCAGGTGTTGGATCGCCTGGATGCTGACTTTGCCTTCACAACATTTATGGAGGGAGATACGGACGAGACGATGACAGAAGAAAGGGCTGAAAGAATAATTAACTTAATACCCGAAGGTAACTACCGGTTGGAGCTAACGTTCATAAAGTATTTAGACGGCGAGTGGATGATAGAAAAGGGGCGCAATCCTATCAGGGCGTCTGGTAAGAAGGACCTGTTTGTCTTAAACGAAAACACACGCCCGGGAGCATTGGTAGGAATAGACATGCTGTTCTACGAGGTTGCTTACCCTGTCATTCTTAGTTCTTTGATGGTTGCCCACTGCTTAGCAAACTCTTCCCTTTTCTCTTTTATGGCCGTCCACCCATACTCCGTTACTAACTTAGAGCTGCAGTACGAAACGGTATACAGCGAAGATTTAGCACGTAGCGCCGGTATGGAATACAGCGCCGGGAAGGCTTTCCTTTACGATCACGTCGTGATGTACAAGACGTTCAGCTTTACAAACAACGTCGAAGAGGTCATCAACCAAAGCATTAACCTTCCCAGGCGCAGCCTCACAGGGATAATGTTGCTGTTCGCAAAGACATACACGGCAGGATTGCGTGACTCTGAGGCGTTCTTTAATCCTAACATCACTAACGTAGGCGTTAGCATTAACGGAGTGCCTAATAAGGTTTACTCACAAGGGATAAAGCCCGAGGACATGTACCGGGAAGTCGCGCGTAAGTTTGGCGACCAAATTGGCCCAAAGGAATTCTTTAAGGATAAGTATGCGCTGTGGATCGACATGCGCACAACGAACGACGAAGACCTACATGGTCAGGGTTTACGCCTGGTAAATACCCAGGACGGCATTACGTTAGAGATCAAGCGCACCAAACATGCCAGCGACACTACTAAGATAAACGCGTACCTTTTCGTAGTCTCAGACGCGCAGCTAAGCGTGGAAATTAGAAGAGTGTATGGATTGTCCGCGCCTCGACAACCATGTTTCGACTACCTTTTCTACTGGTAGGCACAAAGTAGTATTTTTTGTGTCCTCTGCGCTGGTAGCAAGCACCAGAAATGTCCATAGGGAAGTAGGTGGAGGCGAAATGCCTCTCCATGGTAGCTGGGGCCCCAAGAAATGCTATTTCAAAAGTGTCTCAGAATGTTGACAATAAGGTTAAATCTTTGTTAAGACACCACGGAAACTATTTCAAAAGTGTCTTAGAATGTTGACAATAAGGTTAAATCTTTGTTAAGACACCACGGAAACTATTTCAAAAGTGTCTTAGAATGTTGACAATAAGGTTAAATCTTTGTTAAGACACCACGGAAACTATTTCAAAAGTGTCTTAGAATGTTGACAATAAGGTTAAATCTTTGTTAAGACACCACGGAAACTATTTCAAAAGTGTCTTAGAATGTTGACAATAAGGTTAAATCTTTGTTAAGACACCACGGAAACTATTTCAAAAGTGTCTCAGAATGTTGACAATAAGGTTAAATCTTTGTTAAGACACCAAGAAATGCTATTTCAAAAGTGTCTTAGAATGTTGACAATAAGGTTAAATCTTTGTTAAGGATGTAAATGGAGGCTAAGATACTGTTATATGGGGATTTGAGACTCTTTGCGCAAACCCTACTTTACTATTTCGAATCCTGCAAGCGCCCTTTAAAAGGGGTCCTTATTTTTATTTATTATTATTCATTATTCTTAATAATAATAAATAAAAATAAGAATGGGATTTGAGACTCTTTGCACAAACCCTACTTTACTATTTTAAGCCGCCTACTAACCATTACGGGCTTTCCAGGCATCCTTAACAAAGATTTAACCTTATTGTCAACATTCTGAGACACTCTTTGGAATAGTTTCCAGGCATCCTTAACAAAGATTTAACCTTATTGTTAACATTCCCAAAAAGATGTCGATCCATATTTCCGAAAGATGTCGATCTTGGTTTGTGCAAAGAGTTCGAAAATACATCTTATTTTTCTTGTTGTTTGTAACAATACCTAACAAAACAACAAGAATAATAGGAACCCCTTTAGAAGGGCCTTGCAGCCGCGATAAATACAAGAAAAGGCTTAGCGAACTTAGAGTGGAGGCGATTCACCTCCCTTCTTATTCACAGCCTTAGAAGAGTGTATGGATTGTCAGTGCCTTTTTCTGTGTCCCAAAAGAGTGTATGCGTGTTCCCAAAAGATGGGAGAGGAACGATCCGTTCCCCTATCGACGCCGTGGTAGTTGTGGCAAAGTCGCTACGTAGCCCGGTAGGCGAATTCCTCGTATTGTCTTTTGCGCTCGGTAGAGACCTTCCAAGATTTCCAAAAGTATTTGTATTGTCCGCCGTTTTCCCAGCATGTATGCAGCTATACCCGTAGCTATGTACAAATACATGCTATATCTGTGGACAAACAGGTATCTACCATATGGATCCATAGTGTTTGTCCATGGAATACCCGCAAAAAAATAGACTGGACATCTCCGCCGCCTTTGTACTGCAAAATAGGCAGGGAAAAGACCACCGCAAACAAAAGAAAGGATAGATTGGTGCACGTGTCCACGTAGGACATTGCAAAGTAGGTTTGCGCAACCCCTACCTTTCTACAAGGGCCTTCCAAAGTAGGTCTTCGTATTTCGTGTTGTTTTGTTGGTGCCTAACAACAACACGAAAACCTTTTTTTTGGACTCTTTGCGCAACATCTATCGGCTACTCCATCTCTGGAATCCTTCCCTTTGGTGGCTCCCTAGGCTTTGGTTCGTGTGGAATATATTTGTATACAACTTTGGGTTCTTGTCTGGCGGCCCAGACAAGCGCTCCAATACCCAAGACGGCGAATAGCACATTCCCAGCTATTTGCCAGTCTATTTTCGTGGATATCTCCTCTACTTCTTCGGACAAATCCTCTGCCTCGCTGGATAGGCTTTCCAAATCGCTGGTTGGCAGCTGTTTCTCCAGATCGCCTATTCGCAGCAGCAATTCTTCTTTTGCTTTCCGTAGGTCGTCGAGGACAATAGCAAAAGAATCCTGCACTTCCAGGAAATGTTTCTGCAGATCCGTGGTTGGTGGCTTTTCGGGTATTGCAACCTCTACGCCATTTTCTTTTTCTATCCTGCGTATTTTGGGTATTCCTATACCGTATTTCCTAGCTACCTTCTGCAGCCCCATACCATTCTTTCGGTCTTCCAAAAGGTCTGCGATCTCCTCTTCGGATAGTATCTTGGGTGTGGCCATATATATCTACAACCACACGTTTTTTGTGTCTAGACACCTATGGATCCATAGGGTATTCCATGGACAAACACTATGGATCCATATGGTAGATACCTGTTTGTCCACAGATATAGCATGTATTTGTACATAGCTACGGGTATAGCTGCATACATGCTGGGAAAACGGCGGACAATACAAATACTTTTGGAAATCTTGGAAGGTCTCTACCGAGCGCAAAAGACAATACGAGGAATTCGCCTACCGGGCTACGTAGCGACTTTGCCACAACTACCACGGCGTCGATAGGGGAACGGATCGTTCCTCTCCCATCTTTTGGGAACACGCATACACTCTTTTGGGACACAGAAAAAGGCACTGACAATCCATACACTCTTCTAAGGCTGTGAATAAGAAGGGAGGTGAATCGCCTCCACTCTAAGTTCGCTAAGCCTTTTCTTGTATTTATCGCGGCTGCAAGGCCCTTCTAAAGGGGTTCCTATTATTCTTGTTGTTTTGTTAGGTATTGTTACAAACAACAAGAAAAATAAGATGTATTTTCGAACTCTTTGCACAAACCAAGATCGACATCTTTCGGAAATATGGATCGACATCTTTTTGGGAATGTTAACAATAAGGTTAAATCTTTGTTAAGGATGCCTGGAAACTATTCCAAAGAGTGTCTCAGAATGTTGACAATAAGGTTAAATCTTTGTTAAGGATGCCTGGAAAGCCCGTAATGGTTAGTAGGCGGCTTAAAATAGTAAAGTAGGGTTTGTGCAAAGAGTCTCAAATCCCATTCTTATTTTTATTTATTATTATTAAGAATAATGAATAATAATAAATAAAAATAAGGACCCCTTTTAAAGGGCGCTTGCAGGATTCGAAATAGTAAAGTAGGGTTTGCGCAAAGAGTCTCAAATCCCCATATAACAGTATCTTAGCCTCCATTTACATCCTTAACAAAGATTTAACCTTATTGTCAACATTCTAAGACACTTTTGAAATAGCATTTCTTGGTGTCTTAACAAAGATTTAACCTTATTGTCAACATTCTGAGACACTTTTGAAATAGTTTCCGTGGTGTCTTAACAAAGATTTAACCTTATTGTCAACATTCTAAGACACTTTTGAAATAGTTTCCGTGGTGTCTTAACAAAGATTTAACCTTATTGTCAACATTCTAAGACACTTTTGAAATAGTTTCCGTGGTGTCTTAACAAAGATTTAACCTTATTGTCAACATTCTAAGACACTTTTGAAATAGTTTCCGTGGTGTCTTAACAAAGATTTAACCTTATTGTCAACATTCTAAGACACTTTTGAAATAGTTTCCGTGGTGTCTTAACAAAGATTTAACCTTATTGTCAACATTCTGAGACACTTTTGAAATAGCATTTCTTGGGGCCCCAGCTACCATGGAGAGGCATTTCGCCTCCACCTACTTCCCTATGGACATTTCTGGTGCTTGCTACCAGCGCAGAGGACACAAAAAATACTACTTTGTGCCTACCAGTAGAAAAGGTAGTCGAAACATGGTTGTCGAGGCGCGGACAATCCATACACTCTTCTAATCTTTGATTCCCAACACAGCAGCAGTAAGGACTTGTCGCGCGGCTTATTCCCGCTGCCGACCCGTTCCTTAGACCGCCTGTAAAACCCGTAAATCTTTGACATTGACCGCGAGTCCCCCTTACTGCTGCTATCCAGGCCATCAAAAATAATGTCGCTAGCTCATGCGTGATAACCGTGACACAATAATCCCGGCCATGAGTTCTATTGATGGTTTTCAACCATTCCCAAGAGAATGAAATAACAAAAGACACGGCGGCCATGTTGGAGGATATAACAAAAGAATTCATTGACAATTCTTTTGTTAAGTTCCTCCAACATGGCCGCCGTGAAAACCATCAATATTTTCATTGCATCGAACATGTTTTGATTTTTAGCTGGTCAATTTTTACTCTATAGTTTTGCAGTGCAGACGTCGTTTCTAAGCCACTATGATCAGCTGGATATTGACGTTAAATCGCATCGATAGGGTAAAAGATTGGGAAAGCTAGATGTAGAGAGGGGGAGGGGGAGGGGGTGTTTGTAAATTATTACACGTGCGTCTTGATAAGTGACTCAGTAAGGGTTTGTTAGTCAAAGGTTTTTCTCCTGCAAAAATTAAAAATAACCCGCAACTTATTCCAATTTACTTCTACTATTTCAGGAGCTAGACTTGCTGACTCAGTCCAGTGTTTTTTTAAGGGTATCGATTAAGAAGTTCTATTTAGGGGTGAGATCAAAATAATGGTCCAAAATAGGGACCTGATTTTATGAATTAAGGTGGTGGGTACCGGTACATACCCCTTCCCCCCTCAGAGACCTGTTCAAATGCTCGATACTGGGGGTCTGTAGTGTCAATTTCTATACACAAATATATTTTTTAGCATATATGCAGACAGACAGTCCCTTAATTTCTGTGATATGGCTTTTAGTTTTGGAGATATTTGGTGACAAAATCTAAGATAATCTCATACCTTATACGAACAAAAACCTGTGACGTGTGTAAACGGTGCAATAAAATTTTATAAAATAAAAAATGAAATAAATGGATAAAGAAACAGATAAAGAAAAAAGAAAAAAAAAAAAAAAAAAAAAAAAAAAAGAAAAAAAAAGGTAAGAAAAGAAAAAGTAAAACCTTTACAACATTATGAGGACATAATTAGCAAACCATTTATTATAATCATGTTAAAGTTAACACAAATGAATAAAATTGAAATGCTTAATGTATTTTTCTATAAGTCTTATGGAAGCGACCTCGTTCTTAGTGAGATGGTAAACCCAAAACAGTAGATTTGGGTACATTTTAACTATATCTTTGTTCACAAAGGTTTAAAAAGTTGAAATCCCGTGGGATAATTTTCTCGAGCACACGAGGTTTTGCCGTTATAACTGACCGACTTGGCATAGAAATATCCTCCAGAGTAATAAAGCCAATAACTACCGGTGTAATAGGGGTATCTAAAGGCAACGGTGTCGCCGTACTGGACAGATCCCTTACCGTCTACAGCATTACGAGAAAATATCTGGAATGTGAGGTATGAATAGATGAAGGCGTTGTTCCCCTTGAAGTGGTTTTCAGCAACACACCTGGAAATATAAATACAGTTTGTTTGTTAATTTTGTTAAACCATCCATGCATCCATGCATCCATGCATCCATGCATCCATGCATCCATGCATCCATGCATCCATGCATCCATGCATCCATGCATCCATGCATCCATGCATCCATGCATCCATGCATCCATGCATCCATGCATCCATGCATCCATGCATCCATGCATCCATGCATCCATGCATCCATCCATCCATCCATCCATCCATCCATCCATCCATCCATCCATCCATCCATCCATCCGTCCGTCCGTCCGTCCGTCCGTCCGTCCATCCATCCATCCATCAAGCGTACGAACGAGTCAAATTTTTAATGAACTCAAATGGATACCTTTAAATGAACAAAGACTGCAACAAAAGGCCATTATGATGTTCAAAATCGTCAATGATTTCGTCCCATCTTATTTAAAACATATGTTTTCCAGCCAGACTGGTACTCAATATTACAACTTAAGGCGTTCTTCTAAAAATTTACAAATTCCAAAAGCCAGAACTGACTATTTCAGAAATAGTTTTGCTTTTACTGGAGCCTGGCTTTGGAATTCTCTGCCTCAGTCATTAAAAGAAGAACGATCCTTAAAAGTATTTAAAAAGAAAATAAAAAGCTATAGGTTTTGCACTGATGACAACTAATATTTAATCGTTTTAGTTCTACGAAATATATCTAATTAACCTATTATCTTATTTCAATCGTATATTTATTGTATCAGTGTAGCATTTGTATAATTTACATAAGTATCATTTGTTAATATAGTTTTTACGGCCTCTAGGTAGAGCAACATTAAGTTTTTTATCTTGATATTGATAGAGTTACCGTGCTTAAATAAAGATTATTACTATTATTATTATTATTATTATCCATCCATCCATCCATCCATCCATCCATCCATCCATCCATCCATCCATCCATCCATCCATCCATCCATCCATTCATCCATCCTTCCATCCTTCCATCCACCCAACCAATTGGGATACCTGTGGTGTTCTATTTTCATACTTACGTTGCGCTGTTACACTTCGTCGATGGTGAACTGGAGCAGCGGAGTCTGCAATTCGCTCCTCGGTAGCGTGGGGCGAGTGTGACGTAATCACCACTGTGGATTGGCTCGCCATCATTTTTATTGACTCCCCGGATGTAGAACGATTCTCTCCTGCACGTGGACCATTTGTTAGCAGGCATTACCTGAGACGAAATATATAAATGCAAGATACCCTGTTTGTTCATGTTTTCTTGTGTTTCAAAACAAACAAACAAACAAACAAACAAACAAAAAAAAAACAAAAACAAACAAACAAAAAAAAAACAAGAAAAATCAAAAACAAAAACAAAACAAAAAACAAGTAAAAAAAACAAAACAAGAAAACACACACACACCACACACACACACACACACACACAAAACACAAAACACAACAAACACAACAAACACAACAAACACAACAAACACAACAAACACAACAAACACAACAAACACAACAAACACAACAAACACAAACACAACAAACACAACAAACACAACCAAACACAACAAACACAACAAACACAACAAACACAACAAACACAACAAACACAACAAACACAACAAACACAACAAACACAACAAACACAACAAACACAACAAACACAACAAACACAACAAACACAACAAACACAACAAACACAACAAACACAACAAACACAACAAACACAACAAACACAACAAACACAACAAACACAACAAACACAACAACACAACAAACACAACAAACACACAAACACAACAAACACAAAACACAACAATACACAACAAACACAACAAACACAACAAACACACACACAAACACAACAAACATCAACAAACACAACAAACACAACAAACACAACACACACAACACACAGCAACAAACACAACAAACACAACAAACACAACAAACACAACAACACAACAAACACAACAAACACAACAAACACAACAAACACAACAAACACAACAAACACAACAAACACAACAAACAAAAAACAAAAAAAAACAACTTAGCGTAGGGCGCGTGTATGAGAGTATGCGCGTGCAAAAAAACAAAGGATGGCAAATGTGATTCTAAAAATAACATCAAACGGTGCCTACGATGGCTACAAGCATGAATACCAGATATTCCTTCTCAAGTTCATTTTCTCTTGATAAATATTTTTATATATCTATACATTAATAATAAAACCATACATAGGATGAATATCTTTGATATATGAATGAATAGGCCATCTACATTACAGCATCACTATACTACAACTACCAGAATTCCTTGCACACTTTCTTTTGTCCAATAAATTAACACCAATTTCCTTCTTATTTCATGAAAAAATTTGAAAGGAATAATAATAATGAATAAATAAAAATAAAGAAAACCGTGAATATTTTAAACAAAACCGAGGCTAACATTAGTAGAGAATTAAAATTGGCGCCGTATTGCATTACGAAAATGGGCTTCTTTATAGGTGATTCAGCTAAACAGAGCAAACATAAAGCACCCCAAGTTATACAATAAAACGAAGCTAACAAAAAATAAAATTTGTTTGCAGTACATGCAGAAGGAAATAATCAATAACGATCGAAGGAATTTGAGTGGAGATGATATAAATGATGGCCACTTACCGTTCCACCAGGACACGTGGAGGTGACACAATAACTGCTTGTAGAACAACTTATCCATCGTGTCTGCAGACTCCCTGACGTGTAGGCCATTCTGAGAGCGATCAGATCACCACTATACAATACTGGGAAGCGATGGCCTAATGATGACAAGAACACACATAAATTTATATAGCTCACATGCATGTATGCGATTGGTTGTGGGGAGTCAAGGGTGGAGTAGAGGTAGCTAGTGCAATCGGCTCTCAACTCGCACGTCGGGAGACGCCCCGTGTTCGATTCGTTAGAATTCGTTACGTGGTTTAACTTGCTTCATGGGATTTCTTCCTTTAATTTCAATTCTTGGAAATGGCCCATCTAGACAAAATGACACGACTGCTTGAACGTACTGATGGATTTTGCACATTATACTAAACATTAGAACATGAACAATATTGTTACAGTTACCTTTAGCAAGTCCAGCCCAAACCTTTTCTCTCGGCTCAAAGAATTTGATATGCGCGTTGCCTAAGGAACAGGTAAAATAAGTTAATGATGTGAGTCAAGTAAGGAAAGACGAAGGAATAAGAGAAGAGAAGAGAAGAGAAGAGAAGAATTTTCAAATCGACAAAGTTCTCAAACCTTTCAAATCCATGTAGTTGTTCGTAAGGGTCAGTGACGGCGCTGCATTGCTCCAAGACATCTTCTCCAATACTAGAAAACTGGCAAAAAGCACTGCTAAACCACGCGTCAACATGGCGTAAATCTCCCAGCTCACAGATATTTAGATATTTTTGGAGTATCTTTCCGAGAGGAAGTTTATCTCAGGCAAACTGATTCAAGTGAACATTGAGAACCAAATGAACTCATTTTATAAGTAGCTCAGTAATATAATCAATCAAAATGCTAAGTAAATATTACTCAATCTGTGAGTATTAACAAACATGTTTAAACGGTTTGAACGTGTTTTTTTATTTATTTTGTTGGTGGATTTGAAAATTGGGTAATTATCGATGACAACTGACGACCATGACATTGAGGTTTAAACCCGGGGGGGGGGGGGGGGGGGTACTCTTGCCCGTTTAGGGTAGGGATGTGCCGCTGAGCCCTCTGAAACCTGACCCTGTTCCAGAGTAAAAATCGCTGAAATTCAGACCTTGTTCCAGAGCAAGATCGCTGAAAACCCTGTTCCAGAGAGGAGAGAGCGAGATTTTATATACCCTGTTCCAGAGAAGAATTGCTGAAAACTATACCCTGTTTGGCGGCACGTACCCGTATAGCGAATATAGGGGAGTAACCCTCCCCCCCGGGGGTTTAAACTAAATATAGATTTCTCTGGACCACTAGATCGTGCCGAAAAGAATTTTCTTTGGATTTTAATGTGCCAGAGTTAAGTGCTCTTTTAAAGTCAAATAACAAGAGTAAAGAACTCAAAAATAGGCAAAGTTAAAGTCAATTTTTGTACATTATATCTCAAATTTCATCAGGTCTGAAAAAACATTTTAATTTTGGTCTAAAAGTCTACGAGCTCCCCGGCTTTTTTTCAGTGAAAAAAAAAAAAAAAAATGCTTCACACTTGACTGTAAAGTGTCGTTGATTTAATTAAATGAGAAAGAAAACGAAAGAAAATTGAGAAGCTCGAGCTCTAGTCTCCAAAAGACTTAATTTATACAAGAAATTGAAAATGTAAGAAAATGAAATGAGAAATCCTAGCTTCCCGAGGGAAATGCGAATTGCTTGCTTCAGATTAATTATAGATTAGCCTGGTTTTGTCTTCTCGTTAATTTAATACGATGATTGTCGAACTCAGTGCAATAGGCCCTTTGCAGCTCAGTAATCACGTGCTGATTAATTCACTGAGAGCAAATGAATGAATATCTTGATTCCCATGGGTGAAATTTACTGGTGAGCAAACAAACTTTCTACGACCTGTTTCGAGAGATCGTAATAAAACTGCATTTTGTAACACACTGGTTACACATCGTTTCATTCAGTTCTTTACAAGTAGCTAAAAAGAATCACCAATTTGAAATAAAAAAAAAAAATGCTCACCAGTACAGACACGCGACCGTTAACTGCAAAGGGCCTAAAGCACCATGCAAAGCAAAGTAAGGTATTGTGTGTGATGTATTGGGTACAACAATAGGTAAAACATGTTGGTCTAGTCTGCTGGTTTTGGCTTCTAGAAGAATCTTATTGATGGTTTTCACGGCGGCCATGTTGGAGGAACTTAACAAAAGAATTGTCGATGAATTCTTTTGTTATATCCTCCAACATGGCCGCCGTGTCTTTTGTTATTTCATTCTCTTGGGAATGGTTGAAAACCATCAATTAGAGTGAAGTCATTAAACCTGTTAAATAGACTTTTTATTATTGCACTTTTAGTAGACCCTTATTCCACTGTTTTCTTTTGTGTCTATTTGACTGTTATACACGTTGATTAGTAATTTTTATTTTACGGGTTTTAACAATGATCTCACTCTATTATTTGATACTACAAAGATCTTTACTTAAAGATAAGTGTTCTGTATTTCTACAAAAAGAGATGCATTGGCTACAATAGGTTAAACATGTAGATTTAGCCTGTTTTTGGCTTCTAAAAGACTCTCTTTATAATTTACCCGCGATGACTCGAGCATCAATTCACTAGTGCAAAGTAAAGAAAAGTATTCTGTATTTCTAAAAACAGAGATGTATTGGTCACGATAGATAAAACATGTTGGTTAACACTGCTTTAAAAGACTCTCGTTATGATTTACTAGCGATGAATCAAGCTAAAAATTACTATGCAACGCAAAGAAAAGTATTCTGTATTTCTACAAATATAGGTAACACACTTTGGTTGAGACTGGTTTTGACTTCTAAAAGACTCTCGTTAGTAATCTACAGGCGATGATACGAGCTGCAATTCACTAGGTATTAATGCTCACTGTCTTACTGAAGGCATGATTCAATTTTGAATTCTCTACGTTTTCTTTGGTTCAAATTACGCTTTTTTTTTTTTTTTTTTTTCATATTTCAGTAGTTGACATCCGCCTATCGACAAATTAATAATATGATATTTTGATGTCAAACTTGAAAGGCTTGGCAAATATTGAATCTACAACAAGATTATTCGCGTTTGCAGCAGCGGCGTTTCAGTGTTTTTGACGTCTTCCCTCACAATCCGCATGTAAATCAAAAAGAGACTGCCAACGGGTGCTTCCCATACAATTGTCAGTTGACTATTAATTTTTCGGCCGAATATCAGTTAACTTTAGTAATTTTACGAGCGCTAGCCATACTATTAATCAAAATAATGAACAGTTAAACCTGTTAACTATTGATTTTAGATTATATGTCTGTTAACTACTTTTTTTTTGGCCACTAATTGTCAGTTGACTAATCCATGTACGTATGCCATATTTTCTGTTCGTATCATGTTAATAGGATTTTTTTTTCAATGATGAGCAAAAAAGCGCCAAAACTAGACTTTCGTATGAGTTTTGATCCCCGCCAATTTTCGTTTTGGGTTAACATGGAAAACCTGTTTTTAACAGTTAGAAACTGGTGTACTATGATAAAATGCCTGTTTAAAGCGGTATTTTCAATTGTACAAAGATGTTTTGTTGCATTGGTGCTAGAATGTTGCATTGTCAGGCTTTTTTATAGAAAATGTATGGGAAATAAGCAAATGAAGGCCTAAACCTCATTTTCGATTCAAATTTTTGCTTTGGGTTAACACTTTGATTCCACTTTCATCGGTTGTCTCCACTTCCACCAAGTTGAACTTTCTAAATAACAAGATTTTAGCCTTGTACAGCAGCCTTTCTTCAAGGAAATAGTTTTTGGCGCTCACCGCTAGAATACGAAAAGAATTCTCTCTTAATATATTGCTCGACCCAAACCCAGCATACAGCATCCCGCTTGCGACAAATGATAAATAATTCCTGTTTTCTGACTTGCAAAACTTTAATACTCATTAATAATAAACTTTAATACATCTTTGACGGCATGCAGGAATCGAGGGATGCTATACAGCAGAACCTCTCGACTTGTAATATAAAAAATACTGCCAACAATCATTTCATAAGGCTGCGTTCATAATGTATAGCAGAATGGGGGGGGGGGGGGGGGGGGGGGGGGGGGGGGGGGGGGGAGGGGGGTTGGGGGTTGAATTTATTTTTTTTATTGTTTTTAGAGAATTGGGGGGGATGCAAAATTTTTAGAAGAGGCTATTAAAGATTGCCCCGGGGGATAGCTATTTTTTGTGGGACTTCAAGGGGGGGGTCTTTAATTTTTTTTTTGTCATTTAAAGATTTTCCTGCCCCACCTTCCCCCCCCCCCTCCCCCCTTGCCATACACTATGAACGCAGCCTAATAACAGTATAGCTAAATTATCTCTATTTTCCAAAGCGTTTGGTTTTGCTTCAGCTTGGGGATTATGATAAAACTCTATATTTCTTTTCTCTTATTTTAAACTTTACTTGCTATGTGATACATCTATTCTCATACAAGTCCAACGATTAGCTGAACCTGCGGTTAATCTATACAGCGTACATTCCTATTTCGGAATGACTTGGATACACACAAAAATTTTGGTCATTTCGTAATAAACATTTCAGTTTTCTAACTTCCTGTTGAGTTCATTTAGACGACTTCCACGCCATATTAGTTGGTTACGGGATCCATTGTCTTTGAGATTGGGTTGCGAATCGTCAGATACTTCATTCTCACCGGCAGCCATTTTGTTACTTTGCGTTTTGGAAATTTTAGCCGTTTTTTTGGGGAACTTTTTTCTTCTCTCCGAAATATGATGCAGTTTGAGTTTATTATTTTTGAGATAACTGTTGTTTGTAGGTGCACCAAGATTTCTTGAGGAACCATTTGTCAAATTACTCTTTCCTTTTTCTAGTCTTGAGCTTTGACTCGGAGATTCCGGACTTTTACTAACTGTGAAAGAAACGCCATTCTTCACAACACGAACTCCTTTCACATCAGAGTAATACTTTCCTTTTCTCGTAGTTTTCTTTACTTTATTACTTATACTGCTTCGTTTCTTTCCCCTCTGATATCGAGACTCTCCCTCGACAAGTTTTCTCTGATCAAGTTGCTTCTTCTTTTCTTGGCCAACCATTTTTGCACTATTAAACATCCCATGTCTTGATTTAATTTTTGATGAAGCTTTCTTTTTCAAAATTACGTTTGAATTCCTTAATTTTCCATCAACTTTTTTGCTTCCATTTTTCTTATTCGTAGACATTGATTGTCTTGGAATCAAAATCATTTTGTAGATTGGTGGTTTAGGGATGGAAGATTTGACAAAAAGCCTCTGTTTCGTCCAATTTGGATGTAGCTTAGCTTTTTCTTCCTTGCCATTAGGTTCTCCTTGAAGATCTTTTTTAGGCTGAGGATTCTCTCCGCTGTTTTCAAATGAATGTCTTCTCTGTTCCTGTGTGAGACGCTTAAGGTCGTCTGCCCTTATCAAAGGCAGCTCCTCCTTATTTGCTCCTGATCCAAAATAAGCATACTTGCTGTTAAGTTCTCCGGAATTATTCATATTTTCTAAGCCAGAACCACTGTCTACTTCATTATTGAGTCCCACAGCCTTTGTTGGCAAATTTCTAGTTTCTTTATTATTTGAATCAAGCGTTGCTTGTCCAACATTGCCGTTTTGGTCTTCCCCAATAGGGTTTCTTCCCATCTTTCTGTTCATCATCTCCTCGCCCGACTGCACTGTCTTCCCATCCATCGAGCTAGACCTACCGCTATATTGAGGTCCAGGTTCATCGTTTTCTTGGCTAGAATTCGTTCCAGAACCTTGTCCCATCATAATAGTTACCCCATTACCAGAAATACCATCAATTTTATTCTTTTCAAGTTCATTTACAACATTTTCAAAGTTGTCATCACCGCTCCCGCTATTTAATAAATTGTTAAGCTTGGTGATTATTTTACTTTCTGTGGTCTTTTCTGCCTCTGTCATGCCACTGTAATCAGGCTGGCTTCCATCTTCGTTTTTTCCTTTAGTACTGCTGACCTTTTCTAAAGAATTTCCTCTACTCATCGATCCTTTTTGCAAAGCTGAATTACTACTCTTGCCGTAGATAGTATTTTGCTTTTGAAAAGAGAGCAGTTTGTTTTCTTGCTCAAAAGAAGTTTGAGGTGCGTCAGAGTTCGAACCGCTTGTATCGGCGCCGCTGCCACCATCCCACAAGGCCGCGTCATTCTGTTTTTCGGCAGGATGGGAATCGGATGCTTCCAACTTCCTTTGTTTTTTCATTTGTACAGAGTTTGGAGCCACTAGGACTTTATCGCTTTGACCGACGTCTTTTTTTCCTGGATCCAGATCAGCAACACCATTCAAGTTTAATATTTTAAGTTTCTTTCCTGTTGTCAGCTTTTGTTCGCTCTCTTTGGAAGACATCTTGTCGTTCTTGTCATTTAAAACTTTTGTTTTATGTTGCTCTTTTTTCGAATCATCCTGTTTATGTTTCTTCTTAATTTTGGTTTCTTTTTTGAGGTTGTTCTTTGCTTTCTGCTTCGTTGTAGTGTTTGCCTCTTTTTGCTCTTTCTTGTCATTCCCAGAGTCAGAACTTGTTTTCGTCATTGACGTCTTATTTTTATCGTCTTTCATCTTTTTCTCTTTCTTCTGAGCTGCAGAAACACCTGGGGACATATTTTCAGTTTCAGTTTCTTTTACAAGTTTGAGTTTCTTCACTTTTTTAGAATCTGGAATATTTTGTTCATCTTTTGTCGTTTCGTCGTTTTTCTTTGACTTTTGAAGTTGGTTCGCTGCTGCTCCAAGGAAGATCACACCATTTTCATCTCCTTCATTCTCGACGTTTACTTTTAAGTTATCCTTTTGCTCTGATGTTTTATTCTGAGATTTCTCATCATCATTCTGTTTTGCTCTACCATCTAACTCTATCACGCCGTTGTAATTTGCCTGACTTTGGCTTAGACTCTTTTTCACTTTTTCATCGTTATTCTCTGGTAACTTGTTTGCTGTGTTTTGCTTGTCTTCGTGACTTTCTTTGCTTCCTTTAGCAGAACTTTGGCCTTTTTCCCCCTTATCCTTTCCAACTTGTTCCGGCAAAATGTGTGTAATTTTGACTTTATTTTGATTTAACTGAGGAAAAGCTGCAGAATTTGCCTTGGAAGATGACTTAGTAATCCTAGATATACGATTGGTGGACCCCGTTTCAACACTCTTCACTCCTTCAGCATTCTTAACATCTCCACCTTTCGAAATCTGCTTTCTCTCAGGAGGCATCTTGAGCAACGCCTTCAAATCCCCATCCCCTGAATGAGCGTTTTTCATGGCTGCAACGCCAGGCTGTGTTCCAACCTCCACGACGTTCTGTACACCATTATTCGCTTTAACCTTTTTATTTCCACCGCCTATGGCTGGCTTGTCATTCGAAGACATCTTACTTTCCTTTACGGTTTTCTCAGGTAGGCCAGTTTTTGTCGTGCGAGAAAGGGTTTTTTTGCCTTTATTTCTTTCAGTGCTGCCATCTGAAGTCTTTGCAACGGTTTTTAACTTCGAAAACTTTGCTTTTAAGCTCGGTTTATGACTTTGTACTTCCAACCTTTGTGCTTCTTTACTACCAGTACTTTTCGCGCTTGTATTTTCCTTCAGATGTCCTCCCTTTCTTGGCTTGGTGTTGGTAACTTGATTTGCATCCTTATTGATTTTTTTCTCATTAGCATTCATCTTTGTTGGATGTTTTTCCTTGCTGTAAACTTTTCTCAATGGCTTGACTTTAATACTAGTTGTTGATTTGTCCTTTGTATTTTTCTTTTGTGCTTTAATTTTCATCTTCTTATTCAGATGATCTTTTTGTTTTTTCATATCAATACCAGCTTTTTTCCTCGTCGAAGGTTTTGAGACCTCTTTCGTAGGTTTTAACGGAAAATCAAAAAATATTCTACTATAACTTTCTATTTCTTCGTGTGCAAAATCTTTTCCATTCACAGCTTTTATACCATTTCGTGCCATCCCTTTCTTCCTAGCAGCATGAATACTTTTGATTGCATCTTCAAAATTCTTCCCACTGTCTTCATCTTTAAGCTCCGCTTTTGGAATTTTCAATATTCTTAAAATTTCTTTAATATTTTGGTTGGTCAATCGGTTGAGTGCTTTGTTGTGAATCTCATTACGAATTCTCTCTACATCGTTCTCGTCATATTCTTCATTATTACTTTGCTGTGTTTCTTCTAGTTCGACGTTTACTTTTTCTCTGGTGTGGTTCTTATGTTCCTTTTTGTGCATTCTAGAAAGATCTTTTTGCACTCGTCGAACAATCTCAGGCGAGAGAGTCTGCAATGCTTTTTTGAGTTCAGAGAAGTTCACTTTAACTTTGATAGATTCGACTTGAAAATCATCGATTTTTGAGTTGAATTTCTCGGACAATTGTTCTGGTATAACATTTAGCTTATTTCTCGCTTTATTTTTGTTTCTTTGGGTCTTTCCCCTCTCTTTTTTCTTTGGTTGCAGTTTTGAATCTTGTTGGACAGTTTTTGTAACTTTGGTTTTTGATGAAATTGTTGTTTTACCAAATTTGGCATGTAATGCTGACGTCACTTTCCTAGCTGACTTGTCATTGGCTTTATACTGGGCATGCGTACTTGAGGCGTTGCTTGTTTTTTTCTTGGACTGATTAGCGGCAATCCCTTTTGAATAGAAGAAAAAAGAAGAAAAGAAAAAAAGTTATATAAGAGTGTACATTTGCCTGAAAAAGTTTAGTAAATCCATGTGAGTTCATCCTTTTCACGTACCTTTTCTATGTGGCCAAGCTGATCCAATACCTGGGGGGGAAAATGACGATAACTTTCATTTGAAAGATATTCCAAAGTTTTTGAAATAGCGGTTGAAACTAGTCAGTCGCTATTAGTTTCGTCACGCAACGTTCACTACTCATAGGAGTGAACATTGCGTGACGACGCTAATAGCTGTTGCGTAGGAGACTGAGTTGAAGCTTGCTGTTTGAGAACAAAATAAATTATGCCATGACTTACCAGTAAAATAAACAGAATTCCTCAAGATTCCCCCGCAATTATCAGTCCTGCTAGAACCACATTTCATCATGCATTCCTCTTCTCTAACTCGACCGTATTTACTGTACGTATTTCCACAGAAGCACTGGGTTGAGCCCTGAATTCCTGCTACTGAGAAGCTGTGCTCTCGACACTTGAGAACACAGGACCTCACGGACAAAGAACTTGCTGGCATGGAGTACTGGAATGGAAGGTCTCGCTGGTAATCATCAGCAAAACATCCAAGATAACGAAAAGGAAGAGGAACTGAAAAAAAAAAAAAAAGAGAAACAAAAAAATAATTAGAGAATTTCCTTATCTAGTACAATTAAGTCGAAAAGCGAGGATTTTAGAGAATACTCCAGTTTCGAGTTCTCTGTTGCTCAGGACTAGCCTCGACTTATTTTAAGTAGAATATTATGGCATGTGTTCCATTGAAGGTACGTGGAATTTATTATTCTTTGGCAAGTCTACAAGGTTGCAGAATTCGAAAGAGCGCCTGGCAATTGAACTAGTCAAATTCTACCGAAACCTATATTTTGTCAAGTTCTCTTAGTGACTACATTTTTTCAAGTCCCTCTCTCAAACGGCTAACCGAAAGAGATCTAGGTAACGGACGTTAGGGAAAAAGTATGCGCTACTTCCACCACAGGTAACCCACACGTCGGAAAAATTGATGCGGATGTGTACAGATATTGCATTTTTTCTTCAACTTACTTGAAGAGGAAGGTTTGAATGCCTGGCCAAAATTGCTTAACTGACTCCATTTGACAGTGCGCATGCGATCTATATAAAATAAAGATTGCGTGTGTTAGTAATAATGGTTAATGACGAGAAGAAACACTCGGTTATAAAACATGCATTTTGAACCTAAATCCTGGTCCTAGTGATAAAACTCGGAGGAATCCCATGTCAGTGACACTATTCCAATCCTCAAGAACCTAAATCGCGGTCCCAGTAATTAGCCTTAAGCTTGGAGAAATCCCAAGTTCTCGACTCTATTTCCCATCCCCATTGAGTGACCAAAAATCCCACGGTCCCAGTGATGAACCTTGGAGAAATCCGATAATGATGATTTTTTAACCCATTCCAAGTAACCTAACCTCTTTTCCAGTAACCTAAATCTCAGTACCAGCAATCCTTGAAAAATATTCAATTTTCTCAAATGTAATTCAATCTATATAAATCTTCTTTCCTTTTTTCTAAGTTTTCTGACCTGCTAGTTTCTGTAGCACAAGGTTTGGCGTGAAATCCTTTGATATATCCACATCTAGGAAAAGAAGTAACAATTTAGATATAATAATATAATAAGCATGATAATCATTCTACTCTGCTTTTTTAAACACTACTTACTACTGTATGATTTCAAGATGTTTACAGATTGTGGTCTCCACGTATTGTATGAACGTAACTCTGTCAAAAGTATCAAAAATAAAATGGTGTCAGGAAAATAAGTTAGAGAGTCAGTCAATAGGCAATACCTGGGTTTAAACTCACACTGCAACTGCCATGCAGCGTCAAAGATTCACAAGGAATCGAATATAAGGAATAGACCCTTTTCGAGTTCCAAATTACCGCTGTGTTTCTTGATTACAGACTCATTTACTCAGGCTTAGCCTCGAATCATTGTCTAATTACTCGCAAATACCAACGGTAAAGTAAAGAATGCTCAAGTTCTACAATACGAACACTTTGAAACTTGACGGACCTTGACTGGAACACGCGAATATTCTTCACAAAATCGAGGCTTAGCTTGAGCAAATGAGTCTGTAATCAAGAAACACAGCGGTAATTTGGAACTCGAAAAGGGTCTATTAATCTCATAAAACAAGTCCTGTCTACCTGTGAGCTTTGGCTTGACGGTTTTATGTAGGTAGCCTTTGTTGTAGGTGGGTTTCGATTTGGGTTTACTATACGTACTCCTGGAGAATGGATTCGTTCTTGTTAAATAATGATAGGGACTTTGCTGCAAACCTAGGCCTGTTGACGCCTTAGCTCCTGCATAGGATAAAAGAGTACAATACAATTATTGGCATATAGTGGTCTAATGTTACTGTCAAACTAAGAAAACCATGAACACCTAAAATATGTCTGGAATGTTAAACATCGTGTTCTGACCAATGGCATGCGAGAATGATTTCATTTCTAAGTTAATTGTCGCATGTGATTGGTCAGAACGCGATGTTGAATATTCCAAACATATTTTAGGTGTTCGCAGTTTTCTTAGTTTGACTGTAATTGAAACGATTAATGAAATCAATATATTTTTGCAGAAATTTAGACCTCGCCTTAAACACTTATTGTTTTTGCAGAAACCAAGGGTTTTCTAGCAAAAGTCCCCTTTCCGGCCTCTCCACTCTGGGGTTTCAGGATCAGATCAATTCCCAGACTCCATCCATAAATATGTCGAGCAGAGTTTGCCAGGTCTTCCTTGGTTCGCGAAGGTTTTATTCCGTGAATTCTCAGGCTTTCCTCCCTCCGCAATTAACACGCTAACACATTAAATTCTAATTGGATGTGTGAGTAAGCATGCCATGGCTTGAATACGCCCAGAACTGGTTTCATGGTATCGATAAAATTTAAAGGTTCAGATTTTTTATTCATTTTCGATACCTGATACCCATGCTCTACCGTTCCAAGTCCATCCGTTTCTAGTAAGAGGGATTTGGGAGCTACTCCAAGTTCTATATGCGTTCTTGGATGCCAAAGCTGGATGATGAGTCCATCTGTATTGTTTTCCATCGGCTCTGACCCAGGATGATCTAAGGACGTTCCATCTCCATGGTGACGAATGAGCGAGGGATGATGGTTTGTTTACTGCTTTACGAGCTGAGAAAACAAAGTAACTTGTTGTTTGTATGAAATTGAATTTTCCGGGAAACAAGCAAGCAACAGAGAGAGAGAGAGAGAGAGAGAGAGGGGGGGAGGGAGGGATGAATTTAAGAGGAAATACTTAGTAGTGAAGCAAATAGTATAGTAAAGCTTAAGTAGGAAAGAAGACGATCAGAGAAGGGCGGAAGGATGAAAGGATGTAAAGAAAGGATTAAAACGAACGAAAGAAAACGAGCGAACGAACGAACGAACGAACGAACGAACGAACGAACGAACGAACGAACGAACGAACGAACGAAGTAGGAGAAAAGAGGGAGAGAAGATCGAAGTAGAATAGGTAGCCAAGACAAAAGAGTTCATTCAAACAAATACCTTGCAATATATTTCTCCATGGCAACATGCCAAATCTAGGAATCGATTGCTTTGTAATAACTGCAATAAATGATATCACAAACAAAATAGATTATCAAAACCAACCTAAATTTTACTAACGACCAGGTATGAATAATATATGACAACAATGGCGGGAAATAATCACGTGACCATGGACTAACCTGATTGGTAAGTTTTCTGAAAGCCGTACGGATCCAAGTGGAATTTTGTATAGGCTTCTAGACCTAGAAAGTGTTATTAATAAATTATAAGTTTATTATTAAATGCGATAGCTTCCTTATATATTAAGTTTTGTTTTCACCAAGAGTATATCATCCAGGAAAAGGTTGGGTTGGGCGCTAGCAGTGTTTTCCAAATTCTAGCTTGGCGATCTAGCTTGGGTAAAAACAACACCACATTGCTAGCTTTCACTCAGCTGATAAAAGTTTTTGAATCTCATTATCTACTCCGCATGGTGGTCAAACACTGACCACCATGTGCTGTCAACCAGAAAGAATTCTATTGAAAACTTGCGATTCAGCTGATGAACATTCTTCACGAGACATGCAAAGATGTCAATTGAAAGCCAGCAATGAGGCAAGATACTGACAAAAAATATTTGTACAAAAGCTGGACCTTATATTTAATGTACTATGTTCGCTGTCTCAAGAAAATGTCTATGCTTGGGATATCCAGGGGATGGCGGAGACGTTTCGTTTGGGGCATCGGGGATATCGTTACTAAGCCAGTAGGCTAGTGTTAGAGCTTCCAAGGATCTTCAATGACGCTGCAAGGTTTTTTCGAGAGTTAACTCAAAGAAATAAGTCGCTAGAGAAAGGAAAATAATTTCTATTTGCAATGAAAATGAGCATAATTCCAGAATTACTTATAGAAATTTGCTTATGTCCTGTGTATATACCTTTGAGATTAAAGAGGAAGAAAAACTTTACAAATTACTTTCTAAAAGAGATTTTTAAAATTAAATCTAAAGAGGAATCTATACTGGCATTCTAGATAACACCCACTACCCCTTCCTTCTATAGCAATCATTAATACTGGATCATTGTCAAAATACTACAGTATCTATCAGCTCTAAATAAATTCCCTTTTATGTCGAAACATTCTGTAAATTTATTTAGACTAAAGTTAACTAACGTCCAAGCCTTGCATCGCGACGCACTAGTTTGCGAAAGAGAAGACAGGAGACATTGGTTTTGGAATAATTTTGGTCACGCTAGTGGCAAGTTTAATAATCAATAAACCTATGTAATCGTACAAAATACCAAAACCCAAAGAAGCTATGTCTTCGGCAAAGGTGGGGCGAGAATAAACACGCCCAACCTAAATTGATTAAATACGATAATCCAACAGGTAGGCCGCAGGGGTGGAGGTGGGATAATTTTACAGTGAACTTGCTCGACTGCGATAATAAAAGGAAAGAGGCCTCGTGGTAGTAAGACGCGCCTTAAGTACTGCTACGTAATAACAGTAGTCATATCCTATTGGTCGACTTGAGATATGCGGATTCATCTAGTTGGATTACCGGATCCAACAACAGTATAATGTTTCGACATAAACGTCATTATGCTGTCAGCATAATGTTCTGTTATTCTTAAGGAAATCAATAGTTTATAGTCGCATCTATAACTGACCTGAAGGGCGATAAACGGGCTTGTCTCCAACGATACCTGAATAAAACAAACAGAGTATTATCTAATAAGAGGTTGATAACAGT
Organism: Actinia tenebrosa; assembly: GCF_029948245.1. NCBI lineage: Eukaryota > Metazoa > Cnidaria > Anthozoa > Actiniaria > Actiniidae > Actinia > Actinia tenebrosa. The sequence goes on along the minus strand of NW_028292571.1, from coordinate 12,335,165 downwards.
AAAACAATAAATAATGAGTTTTACATTATTATTCGAATGGTGGAAAGGTTTTTACTTTTCGCTGGTCAATTTTCACAGGCCTTAAGACACCTCCGTTTTGCAGTGACGTCATTTTCTACGTCACTAATGTACTCATTGTAATAGAGACCTTTAGCATCAAGTTTCCCGCTAACCAACCTTAACTAACACTCGGCATCAATGAAATTCAATATGGCGACTCTTCCAGCAACAGCTCGTTATGACGCCTTGCTAAATGTCGAAATTTTGACGGAAAACGACTGACGTCGAACTGCAATTTGAAGTTTGCAGTACCTAGTAAGAGCGTCGCTCTAAAGGTCCCCATTATCAAGAATGAGTTTAGTGCAATCTACCTGTCCAGTATTGGGAGAAAACGTCCACACCGCCACACTTTTCGTAAGGATTGTCGTAACAGGGCATGTCGCATCTTCTATCACTTGTCTGTGGAAAGAAAATATCTAGAGTAACCAGAGCTGTACAGAAATTCTTTGAAAATAGCCGTGACAGTTATTGTACCGCAAGCGTTTGAAATTATAGACGACTTTCATAACTCAGTTTTTTTCAGATAGAGAAAATGAAGCCTTTTTACCAGAAACTATTAATGCTATCTGAGAAAATACTTCACGAAAACTATTTCCAGAAAAGTTTGTAGAATTTGACTGCATACCAAACAAGTTATGAAAGAACGAAAATAGATAGTTTTGTATGTATTTATCACTGGAAGCCTTGGTAGCCTTGTTTTTGTGCATTTTCAAAACTTCAAATGCTCACATCTTGTAAAGGATTTAATAATTTAAGTTGAAACTCACACGCCTTGTCTAAATCAACAAGATCAATGATTTAAAAGGGTTGTCACTCCAAAAACATTGATTTTTAATGTTTATGCAAATTAGCAGCAGTCAGTTATGAAAGTCGTGTATTCTTCTGTAACTTTAAATTGCATTTCCATGCATCGTTGTCTGGAATTATAAAATATTTGAATATGATACACGACAAGGGCGGATCCAGGGGGAGGGTCGGGGGGGGGGGGGGGGGGGTCGCGACCCCTCTGTCATTCCTGAGGTCAAATGGGCTTCCTGTGGTAAAAATGCGACTGGGATTCCTTTGCCCACAAAATTTACCCCTGAGACCCCCCCTTCAAAAAACCCTGGATCCGCCCTTGCACGAGCTCTGTTTGAAATGTCAAAACGTTTGAAAAAACCATGTTTATGTTTGAGAACACAAAACATATTCAGCTCAAACGTTTTGGTTAATTTCAAAATATAATATAAAACGTTCGCTTGTGTCACTGACTAGGAACTATTTCTCTACTATTTCTCTACGATTTCTCTACGATTTCTGTACTATTTCCCTACGATTTCTCTACGATTTCTCTACGATTTCTCTACGATTTCTCTACGATTTCTCTACGATTTCTCTACGATTTCTCTACGATTTCTCTACGATTTCTCTACGATTTCTCTACGATTTCTCTACGATTTCTCTACGATTTCTCTACGATTTCTCTACGATTTCTCTACGATTTCTCTACGATTTCTCTACGATTTCTCTACGATTTCTCTACGATTTCTCTACGATTTCTCTACGATTTCTCTACGATTTCTCTACGATTTCTCTACTATTTCTCTACGATTTCTCTACGATTTCTCTACGATTTCTCTACGATTTCTCTACGATTTCTCTACGATTTCTCTACGATTTCTCTACGATTTTCCTACGATTTCCCTACGATTTCCCTACGATTTCCCTACGATTTCCCTACGATTTCTCTACGATTTCTCTACGATTTCTCTACGATTTTTTTACAATTTCTCCAGTGCTTCAAGGGTACGCGCGCCTTTTTATATTCCTAATTCCAAGATCAGCCCCCTAACATAACAGATTGCATGTAGATAGTGATTTTATTTTTCAACAAACTGAACCATTACCTGGTAACCTTTGTTATACGCGTTGCCACAGAAACACAGATCAGAGTTCCTTAGAGCCGCGATACTGTAGCCCTGTGCGTTACACATGTCAACGCATGAAGCGATCGTAGCTGGACGCGTTGGGATGAACGCCGTAAGATATCGAGGAACTTGGTCACGATAACAACCCAGGTAAGCAGGCTCGTCTGGGATGAAATGAAAACAAAATATCTAACCATGTCCAGGCCTATTCCAATCAAATTCAACCCCCCTCCCCCTCCATCTGTCCATCTTATCACAGCATATCTAACCATTTCCAAGCCTATTTCAATCAAATTCACACTCTCCCTCCATCTGTCCATCTTATCTTAGCATATCTAACCATGTCCAGGCCTATTCCAAACAAATTTAACCCACTCCCCATCTGTCCATCTGTTAATTAATTTGGTTCCAAAAGGCATGTCAGTCATGCATTAGGCCCACATACTTACTGCAAACAGCCGACTTATTAAACACTCTGATGTCGTTTTTAGTTTGGTAGATGTACGAGCCGTCTTTGTACCATACCATGTATCGACCTCCTACGATCTCCCGGATGTGTGCCGGCTGGAACGCGAAGGAATGGGGACGGTTTACAACGACGGCATCTCCCCATTTAATCTGCAACAGAAAAAACACAGGGAGACCAAAGTGAGGGAATGACCGCAAACTTTAATTAGCAAATCTTGTAGCGCATGCGCATGGTACGTCATAGCCGCCATGTTGGTTGACGATAATTATAACAAAGCATTCCTCATTAGCTTCTCTTGTTAGATTAACCAAGATGGCGGCTGTTTCATTGTTATCCTCCTATTCTTGGGGTGCATGTCACGTCATAGCCGCCATGTTGATTGACGATAACAAAGCATTCCTCATTAGCTTCTCTTGTTAGATCAACCAACATGGCGGCTGTTTCATTGGTATCCTCCTATTCTTGTGTGCATAGTACGTCATAGCCGCCATGTTGGTTGACGATAACACTGCATTCCTCATTAGGTTCTTGTTAAGTCAACCAATTTAGCAGTTGTTTCACTGTACGTTATTAAGATCTCAGGGAATTTTGTTTTACATGGTTGCACACATGCACACGGTATATATAGAACCTATTTACTTTGCATTTAGGTGTAATATTTTCCCATTTCAGACCACGTGTAATTCTCTTGAGAATAACATTCTTATTTTCAGCTGTATCCATATTCATGTGTCTTCTCGTGCGCAACCGTTAAAACAAAGAAATTAATGATACTCTAGGGAATTACACGTTGTCTGAAATCGGAAAACATTGCGTTCAAAGTATAAACGAAGTTTGTCCTCTCTCGGCAAAACAGGCAGGATAGATGTATGCATTGAGATCGAGATTGTGCAAAAGGCCGAACCGCGCGCATGCGCAATGTGTAGTTACTACTTTATTACCTCGTGTAGTTCAGGAATTCGATCTTCGATAACGTCATATTTGCTGTGTAGGTTGTAGCTCAGTCGATTCCCGTTGTCAAACAGCACATTAAGAGAATTAGTCAGTGACTCGACTACTCCTTTGTAGTAGTTCCCATTCTTCCAGCGTCCCACCACTCTCGTATCAGGCTCCAAGCAATCTAGATATATAAATGGAGAGTAAGACTGGAAATGAAATTGTTGTCATGACGACAATAGAGCCTTTTACTTTGATGGTTATAGTGTTTGGAACACGGTTCTTTTTTTAAGTTTCATTTTTATCATTTAACTCTCACGTAACTGTTACATCAAATTTTTGCCTGTGATAAAATACCTGAATTGCATCTATATACAATAGCTGAGGGTCCTAACTTAAAGGGGTAAAATGGGAGCTGGGATTTGCCTTTTTGGGGATGGGAAAATGGGATTTTATGCACAGCTGGGACTGGAACATCTATCCACAAAACAAAACAAAAAACAGATGAGATTGAGATTTGAGCAAAGCCTAGGCTAGGATTATAAGACTGAGTTCAAAGGGGTCTGTGAAATGGAATTAGGACCCCCTTCAGGACCCTCATAAAAATCAAACCGACACAATATTCGAATTCGTACTCACCTGGTGTTGCAAAGGCTGTCTTTATGGCAAACACAGCAAGCAGAAACATTCCCACACTTCGGTCCATCATCCTATTGGCTCTCTCGTCACGTGAATATTAGTTCAAATTTTCTTTACAATTTCCAACCAAGTGTCCAAGACGATCCGTTTTCACTGCTCATGCTTTTCCAAATTCTTTAAAAAAGTAGTAATTTTGATCGTAATAGTGTAGCAATATCTGATTATCTAAAATAACTTCAGAGTTCTATTTACAATAATAATTTCTGGCAGTAAATTTGCTTCACGATAAAATATTTGTTGCAATTATCCTTGCCAAAGAGGATTTTTTGTCAATGGAATTTTAAGATGATCTTTTTAAAAGCGATTTATTTTCAATACCGTGCCAATGCTTTTATCCTTGCTATATGATAGTTTTCGCAGAGTAAAGACCAATGAATTGGAAGCGATACGTTTTAGGAGTTCTGTCAGTCTTCATGCAAGTTCTTTAGATCTTTCAAAGTCATTCACCAGAGGTATATATCGCTTGTAGGACAATGAAATCATCGACAGTCTTTCTTTCTTCCATGATAAATCTGTCGCGTATCCATCAGGGTTCCATCGCTCTATTAATCAGCCTATCCTCATTTCTTCTCGCTAATGATTCTCGTCTAGTGGTGTTCAAATCGCTCAAGGCCCACCTCTCTTTAAATTACAGCGTATCAAATTGACTAGCTTAGTAAAGATTTGGTTAAAACGATTAATCTGTTTGTAACTCTTTACCGCTTTTAAATAAAACCATAAAAAGTGAAACAAAAATACTAGATTCCTACGTGAGTTTCCAAAGACAAAGAAAATTTCATAAATAATTCATCCTGATCGATCGTCCAGTGTACTTTGCTTTTACAAGTACGAGGGTATATTTATATGGAATTGAGCTTGTGGCCTATTCAATTCCAAGCTACTCCACCAGCTAACTTATGACCCCCCGGTCTGCTAACTAGTGTTTTTCTTGATCGGAAAAGTATTTTTTCCCCTAAATTGTTAGTGATAGTTCTTGCGTTCAATATCAAAACAAAATGAACTAAAAACACATGAATTAAGATTAGTTAATGATCGTAAAATCTGTGTTTGTTTGGAATATTTTTGATTGTCAGATGTTCTACGCATGTCAACCAAAAATGCTGGTGAAAATGACATTTTTCTTTCAATCAAAATGAAAAGAAAAAAAGAAAAAAAAAATTGTGCTTAATTTATGGGAAAGAAGTAGTGATTAAATATCCCTTATACTTCTTGTAATATTGATTTCAATTTTGCTTTCAATGTATCTTGTGCAAGTCGGTATAGTAAAAACCTTTAATAAGTTGTTTATCTATCGGAGAGGCCAATATTAATTGCTCTTATCTGTTGTTCCGGCGTATAGACATTCTTCCATTTTGAGCACTAGCCCCCTCCTCTCGGAAGCTCAAATCTCATTCATCGGTCAGTGAGGCGACGCTGAACTGTATCACGATGAGGTAGTGAATCGACGCTTTGCACCATTACGTGATATGGCTGCCATGACAGGAGGTACAACATTTTCCCTGGGAAACTAAAATATTTCTTATGTAAATCAGATTAGACCTGATTTAATTGTTCCTGTCTCTCCTGTCATGGCTGCCATCACGTGATAATGCAAAGCCTCCGACTACGAACTTTTCCTATATGGGTTTTCCACACATCACAAGCTAAGTTCTAATCCGATCTGTGCGGTCAGCTAGCCTAACTGTTAGGTTTAGTTCAATTGCTTGATAGTTCAATCAATTGTCATTTGAATCTAGTGAATTGTATGTTAAACTATAAAAGCCTGTTACAAAGGTTTTTTCTGGGTTCCACAAATATTTGAATGCGCGCATTTTCTTTGTAGGTAGTTATAGTTGACTATGGTATATTCAAGTCGCGCCTAGAAGTCTTTTTTTCCGAGTTCCAGAAATATTTGAAAACGTTTTTCGTATAAGTAGTTTTTAGTTGTAGGTTTTCTGTATGGAGTTACAGTTGACTATGCTATACCCAAGTCGCGCCTAGAAGTCTTTTTTCCGAGTTCCAGAAATATTTGAATGCGTTTTTCGTAGGTAGTTTTTGGTTGTAGGTTTTCTGTAGTTCGACTAATATGCACCGCGGTTACTCTAGATGCTAGATGCAGTTGACTATACTCTATATTCAAGTCACCCGTAACTAAATATCCACCCCTTGTTATTCATTAGACTTTTTGAGTGAAGTCTGTACGCAATGGATGCGTGAAGCAAGTTCAATTAAAACACCCTACAATCATGTATGGTGTGGCTAGTTAATAGTAGACAATTTCACAAGATGGGTTACTTCACCCCGCACACATTGCTGGACCATTGCGTCCTGTGATGCCTTAATTTCAAACGCGGGCTCTGATGGGGTGTTATGCTTACCTAAAATGTGCATGTCATTCCCGACATCACTTCGTGTCGTGGTTTTCTAAGCTTCCCTCGTGTTCTCTCAGCGTCCTACTGGACGTGTTACTGCTGTGTCCGATATTCTGCGAACTCAGAGATTTCAAAAAAAAGGTATTGACTGATTATTTTTGATTGACGGAATTAAAAAACCAAATTTCAATGTGCAGCTCGCAACTACCGAGTCATAGAACATGGAGAACCGCAGTAAGGTAAGAGTATCTAAGACGAAATTAAAACGTTTTATGTTTCTTTTTAAAATGTTTCAGTGAATGTTCGTTGTTGAAGTTAAATTTGTTAATTCAACCAAATTTAATTGAAACAAAAAAGCTTCATAATCAACTGCAGGATTTATTGAGTTAGTATATGAAGGTTGTAACGTTTGTTCAAGCAACGCTAACCCTCTTTCTTTATTATTTATGCGTGGTTCTACAGGGTTGAGGTACTTCAGGCCCGGTGTGCGACAAAAGAGGGTTTTAGATTAAGATTCGTTTTTACTTTAATGTTTGTATCAGTGAATATTCTGAGGCTAAAATGATACTAGACCTGAGTAAACGAGTCTGCAATCAAGGAACACAGCGGTAAATCAACAACCCATGAACCTCATAATGAAATTACGACATTTTAATAACCAACACTAGACACAGATAAACATAAACACCCTTATTTTCATTCGCCTACGTTGTTTGGACACCCATTGGTTTGTCAAATTCAACCCCCCTCCCCCAGGGGAAATCGCCATATTCAGTATAAACTTGATGTCTTACTTATTCAGTGTTTCTTATGGTCAGGGTTATAAAATGGATGGATCTTCGATTGAAAAAAGAAGAAAAAAAAACATTTACCAAGTTTAAGTTAGCCTAAGCTCGAAGTTATCTATGTACAAAAAATGGAATATGAATTCTACATATCACGTGATCATGATTGTCGTGTTCCTATTGGCTGGGGTCTGATGACACCTCGTCGAATAGGTCCACGCGACGTGACCTGTAAGCTGTTCGGAAGTCCTCGTCAAACAGATCGAGATCCTCTTCATCGCGTAGAACACCCTGGGAGAATGAATGACAATTGTTAGAGTGAAGCCATTTAACCCCTGGAATAAAAACTATTATAAAATAACTTTATGCTTTATGAGATCACACAGCACGCGCACGCACTTTTAGTTTCGTCATTCCTGTAATTTGTATTTTATAAAAGAAATAGAAAACTTGCTGTGCTGTGCTGTGCTGAGATTCCCATTTCAGATCGTGTCCTTCTCTTGAGAATAAGATTCTTTGTTTGAGTTGAATCCATATTCATGTGTCTTCTGGCTCATTTGTAACCATTAAACAAAGAAGTTATACTAAAGGGAATAACACGTGGTCTGAAATGGGAAACACTACGCTCAATCTAAAAAGATCTATAAGCCCCTTGCAGCACGAATGCCGATCAATTTGGAGGGCAATGCAATAGGTTTTGAATTCTCAGGAGAATGAAATTCTTTTGTTTTGTACTACAAATTGAGCTGCATTCGAACGTGATGCAAGGGATTTATCCCTCCCTGTTGGAGGTGTAATTTTAGGAGGGTACGCGACTTAACAAGATTCAAGTCTGGCCTTGAAAAGCATTTTAAGTCTCGTTAAAAAATAATCCTGTGCGCCATGCAATACTTCATGTTAAGTGTTTTAATCTTAGTACTTTGTAACTTTAATTTTTGTATTTTGTACTATATTTTCTGCCTGTAACTTTAATTTGAACGGAGCCCCACTCAAACCAGCTTTGCTGAACTGGGCACCTCTGTATAAATATTGTTGATGAATAAATAAATAAAATTAATTTTTACGCGAGTGGAAAAATATTGCGAAGCAAAAATAACACCAACACGTAAATTCTAAATACCTTTGGAAGATAACCCAGAAGTTTAGTAGCGTGTTCTCGCAATAATCTCTGTCTCTCTTCCTCGATGATCTGTCTGCGGAATGATTCCATTCTTTGTTCTTCAAGGCGAGCGTTTAGCTCTGCTTCCTGTGGACAGACAGACAGACAGACGAATAAGGGACGTAGTCAAAACAATACTATTTCTGGGTTTTAATCAGAATTTAATAGACCTTATTCGTGGTGTGACAATGTTTTCCCAATTCAGCGTGACAAACCTCCAGGGGATTCATTTTCTTTGTTTTTACTCTTTGAAAAATTCATGAGTATCCCAAAGGATACGAAAGGAATAACGGTGATATCCCGACGAGTTTCAAAACAATAGCTCTTCATTCCCCCAGAGGTTTGTCACGCTGAATTGGGAAAACATTGTCACACCACAAATAAATTCTATTAACTGCTCCAAACTGTAATCAAACACTGACCACCATGTGCTGTCAACCAGAAATATTTCTATAGTAAACTTGCGATTCAGATGATGAACATTACGCATGCGATAGTAAATGAGCTTAACTGAAACCCGGTAACTGTCATCTTACGGGGCCCGTGAGTGAGTCATTAGCCAATGACAATATTTTATTAGGTACATAGATTAAGAATTTCATTTACATAAATTAAATAAATTAAATAGAACCTTAAATTAGTGCCAGCTAATTGAAATAACCTCAACGGCTAAACTGGTCAGTAAAACAAAATACAATTTTTAGTCATTAACTTATACTGAGCATATTAGCTTCTAAAACGGAGCACCCTAAAACAGTGGGAGGGGAGAAGGGGGGAGGGTGAGAAATAAAGTGGAGGAGCAAATTCCAAAGCGAAGTGGATATTAGCAAACATTATGAGGAGTCTTGCAGCGCCCCTCCAAGCCACTCCCTGTCTCAAGCCCCTGCGGTATAGTTTTTTTCAATTCCTACAAGCCTGAATAAAAATGTTTGTTTTTTACGGAGGGAGAAATATGAGTATTAGACGTACCCTTTCCATCTGGTGTTGTCGTCGTCTATCATCGATCAGTTGTTCTACTGCTCTCTTATGTTCTAGTTGCTTCATTCGCCTTTTTTGTGCATTCATCTGTTCTATGCGATCATCTTCAGCGAATTTCTCCATCATCTGGAATCGTAGTCAAATGACATTAGCATTCAGTAATAAACATTGTCTGTCTGTCTGTCAGTCAGTCTTCTCTCACATATTCACACAATAGTATGGTGTTCAGTAACTGGCATTGGATCAAATCTAACAGTGTTACGGCCCACAACCTAATGCTTTCTATTTTTCTCACTTTTTTATTTTCCTCTTTCCTTTTCCGTTTTTCTTTCCTTCTTCCATTTTTCTTAGTTATATTTTTCACTTTTTTTCTACCCTCCTTTCCTTCACTTCCTTCCTTCCCGTCCTTCATCTCCTTTCTTGCATTCTTCCCATTCCTTTTCTTTATCCCCCCTATTCATTTCTTTCATACTCCCCCTCCCCTTCTACCGCCCCTCAACCATTTTTCATCACGCATCATCATCATCATTATTAATAATGCGGTTTATTTCACCTTTTGTCTAAACTTTTCCTCCTCAACCCTCTCAGCCTGTAACCGCTGTTCTTTGAATTCCAGCTGCTGTCGTCGTGTTTCTTGTAGGTCCAGACGCTGCCTGATCTTGTTTTCCATTTCCATCTACAAGCGAGCATTGCTTTCGTTAATAAAATATATCATGATTCACAAAAGTATCTATCGTACACGTAAGTTTACATGATTGACACTGAAATGGCTTCCTTAACACACTAAAATGGGTTCTCTGATGTATTCTGGGATGTTCTGAAATTTGAACACTGAAATGGCTTCTCTGATATATTCTGCGATGCCCTGACATTGAAATGGGTTTTCTGATGTATTCTGGGATGACCTACATCGAAACACTAAAATGGCTTCTCTGATATATTCTGAAATGCCATTGAAACACTAAAACGGTTTCTCTGATTCATTCTGTATTGCCCTGACATCGAAACACTAAAATAGCATTTTGGAATGCCCTGGTATGGACATAAAATGGGTTTTCTGATGTATTCTGGGTTGCCCTGACATCGAAATGGAGTTCCGAAAAAACAATCGTATGCAGTATATAAGTACTTGTCTGATAAATATTCGCTAACAATAACATAGCTTCCCTATTACATTCTACTTCCTGCTCAATCTGCAGTAAAGAAATGGTCTTTATAATATATTGATCGATGGCTTGGCTTTATGTTGCAAAACGTTTAAATGGCCTTCTGATGGGAGAGACTGAAATGGGTTTGTGATGGGAAACACTGAAATGGATGTCTCATGAAAAAACCCCACTGAAATGGCATTCTAATTATTAAAAAAAAAACACTAAATTTAATTCATGATGGGAAACACTGAAATGGCTTTCTGATGGGAAAAAAACAACATCATTAATTGAAATGGCTTTGTGAGGGGAAACACTGAAATGGATTCATGATTTTTGAAAAACTCCACGATGTAAAAAACGACAATGAAATGGCTTTGTGATGGGAAAAAACAACAACATTGAAACAGCTTTGTGATGGGAAACACTGAAATGGATTCATGATTTTTGAAAAACTCCACGATGGAAAAAACGACACTGAAATGGCTTTGTGATGCAAAAAACATTGAAATGGCTTTTTGTAAATATTTCTGTCTGGCTTTTCAATCCAAATTTCAGGTTTCGAAGCACAATATAAGATGTAGCTAATTACTTCCTAGTCTTACGTATTTTGGTGTTAATGAGCTTATGATGTTAACGCTACAGATAGGCAATATATTACTATCATTAGAGGTCTGTCTTACCCTTTCCTTTTGTCTTTCCATCTCTTCCTGTTCCTCCAAGTACAGCTCGAGACGAATCCTGGAAGTAGCAAGAAAAGTGATTAAATATTTGAAAGTATGGCATACCCCATAACGCATAAAGTAATAAAATCCAACGTCGATAGAATCTAGCTTGATTGAGTGGATGAAGAGGCAATGCTGTTGTTGCTGTTATTGTTACTTTGCTGGTGTTGCTGTTGCTACTTCTGTTGTAGTTACTGCTGCTACTGCTGCTGCTACTTCTCTTGTTGTTGTTACTGTTGCTGTCGTTATTGCTGCTGGTGTTCCTGTTGCTACTTCTGTTGTTATTGTTGCTCAGTGCAGCTGCTTTTGTCGTTGTTATTGTTGCTCATGCTGTTGTTGTTGTTGTTACTATATTTGAATTCATTCTAGCATTCAACATAACATATTCTAATACTGTCTATACGTTTCTTACCTCTCCATTTCATCGCGATCCTCTGCTTCTTGCTGGATCCTCTTAGAAAGCTAGAAAACACATAAGCATGAATATTTTAAAGCACTAATACTAGAATTCAGTCATGAGGGAATATACATAATGGCAATCAAACATAAATACTTTACATTAAAAGAATTTGAATAACGATATAGGACGGTTCCAAGTTCATAACAATATAGGATGGCTCCAAGTTCCAAGTTTTCTTGTGTTTCTTCAGAATATGCAATATCAAAATTCAAACTATTCTGTGTTACGGTTTTTCAAGACACTTCGTATAAATGGTTGCCGATTCCAAGAAGCAGCAACATTTTCGAATAAAAAAATTACTTGTGGTTGTAGCCAAATGATTTCACAAAGCAAACGGTTGACACTTCGTAAAGCCAGGTTAAAGGTATTTCCGAGAAGCAACAAAAATGTTGAATGAAATAAAATATCGCAAAGAATGCTGGTACTTGTGGTCAGATGATGTCATAAAGCAAAAGGCACTATTGACACTTACAGATTGTTGTACTGTTGCCATTGCTTTCTCTTGTTCTTTCTTCTTTTCCATTCTTTCCTCTTCTCTCATTTGTTGTAGCTTAGCAAACTCCAGGATTCTTTTGTTCTCTTCCTCCATTAGCTCTCTCTCCCGTTGTTTCCACTACGAAGGTTACATGAAAAAGAAGTAATATTTTTTAAATACCAGGAAGATAAATCTTATAATCTTAGTACATTAGGCTTTTTGCTCGTGTGTCAAACCTGATATAATTACAATGATTTGGGATTTAACCTACATTGTAATTATATTAAGTATGGCAAATGAGTAAAGTGTTGTAATGGGACGGGCCTTATCATTATTTCTGTTCCATTGGAATATTTTTCATCAAAATATTTTAATTATATATGTAACAATATTATATTTCTGATTGTTTTGTGGAATAAAAAAAATGCCTGCGGCACAAGTCATGTACATATATATACAGCTGGAAGTCCATTTTTTTGTTAAGCGAGGGTGGTGTGTGGTGTGTGGTGTGTGGTGTGTGGTGTGTGGTGTGTGGTGTGTGCGGTTAATGCGTTGCCTCTCACCACACCAATGTGACCCAGGTCCTAAGCCTACCGTTGTTTGTTGGTTCTCTCCTTTGCTTCGAGGGTTTTTCCTCCGGGGTCTCTGGTTTTCCTCCCTCCACAAAAATCTAATTCTAAATTCTAATTCGATCTTAGGATATATTTTGGATAAGATTGACCTCTTATATCTCCTTTTGCACTATAATTGAAATAAAGTGTTTACTGATTTATCACAGGGTCTTACCTCTTCTCTCTTAGCCTTGAATTCAGAAATGTATCTCTGTGTGGCATGCTGCTTCTCTATTCTATTCTGTATTTCTCTGCCAAAAACAAACAAGTTGATAGTACAGTATGACCACAAATTATTGTTTGGAATGTTTGGAATAATAATTTTAAAAAAAACAAGATGGCCAACTTCAAACCAGAGGTATCCCAAACATCTTACCTCTCATCTTCTTCATAAATCTTTCTAACAATTTCATCAATCATCAACTTCTCCTTCAGGAACTCTTCATAAGCCAGTTGCTTTCTCTTCTCCTTCTCTGCTAGCTGTTTCTCTAGTTCTTCCTGGTAGCGTACGCTCTCTTCCCATCGTTGCTCCTCCTTCTGCCTCTCCACAACCAGTGCGCGTTTGTATTCTTCTTCCATCTTGCAGTTTATTTCTTCTTCTATTTTCTATTTAAAAAAAAAAAAAAAAATTCTTATTAACAAATAATTATGATAACAATACAATAGCAGGGACAAAATATATTAAGAAAACATATAATGTCAATTTAGTAAAATATACTTTGTACTACATTTTTTTAGCACCCTACAGTTATTCCATATTTTTACAATGGTGAATATAATAAATCCAGCATGCTCATTGGTCAAAATGTATGTCTTATATTGCTATATTCACCTACAATGAGGAGCTGTTTGTCCAGTTATAAATAGTAACCTGTTTGTCCAGTTATAGATACCTGTTTGTCCAGTTATAAATACCTTTTTGTCCAGTTAAATACCTGTTTGTCCAGTTCCATGACTTTTCTTTCTGCCAACTGTGCAGCTCTCTCTCTGTTCATGTAACCAGCTTTAAGCTTGGCTTCAAGTTCACGCAGCTCAACACTTTAAACAAACAATTTTTGGATCAGTAATATACTACAAAACATCAGAGGACATCGTGTTGTTTTTCAAACTCTTTTCACATTCCTTGATGATGGGTTCGGTGACCCAAAAGCTTGGGTGTAAATTACGTTAAGATAAAAAAAACCCTCGATGTTGAAAAAACCAAATAGATTAGAGAAGTTCCCATATATGACTGTGAAAAGCTCACCACATGAACACAATTATGACACAGCAAGGCATTAGCCCGACAAATTAAATTTGAGTTTACTCTTCTTCCAATAAAATGCCTGAAACATAGTGTGCATTGGACACAGTCATGGCACTGCCAGACCAATCACATTGTGAGAAAAAAATCTGCCAATCAGAATCCTAGAATACATTACAGTCACACAGTAAAGTACGAGTCAATTATGGCACCAACTTTTTCACAGTCATAGGAAAGCTGCTCTAACTACATGTATGAATCTAGTAGATGAAACCTATGGTGCAAAATCTTCATACTTCTTCAATCATATAACCTTGTTTCTAGGATATGTTACAAAATCCTCATACTTCTTCAATAATATTACCTTGTTTCTCGGATATGTTACAAAACTCATATTTCTTCAATCATATATTACCTATGTTGTTTGTTGGATATGTTACAAAATCCTCATACTTCTTCAATAATATTACCTTTATTTCTTGGATATGTTACAAAATCCTCATACTTCTTCAATAATATTACCTCCATTTCTTGGATATGTTACAAAATTTTCATACTTCTTCAATAATATTACTATCATTTCTTGAATATGTTACAAAATCCTCATACTTCTTCAATAATATTACCTTGTTTCTCGGATATGTTGTCTCAGTTTTTCATCTTTTAATGCTTCTAGTTTGAGATTCTCTAGCTCTTTTGCTAGTCTTTTATCTTGCTCTTGTTGTTGTTCTTTGATTCTTTTCTGCTCCGCTGACTATGGGGCAAAATAATGGTATAAATACTCAGTATCCAGGGGAATGGCCAGGATTTTCTAAAGAGGGAGGCCCACATAAAAAAACAATCGAGGCCCTGAAAATTTTACATTTTACTTTACAAAAAAAAAATAAAAAAAATAAAAAAAAATAAAAAAATAATAAAATAAATAAATAAAATAAATAAAATAAATAAAATAAATAAAATAAATAAAATAAATAAAATAATTAAAATAAATAAATAAATAAAATAAATAAAATAAATAAAATAAATAAAATAAAAAATAAATAAATAAATAAATAAATAAAAAATAAATAATAAATAAATAAAAAAATACATAAATAAAATAATAAAATAAATAAATAACTAAATCCCTCCTACCCTAAAATAAATAAATAATACCTATACCTCTCCCCTCCATACATCCATAAATCCATAAAAAATAAATAAAATAAATAAAATAAATGAATAAATGAAATAAATAAATAAATAAATAAATAAAAAATGAAAAAAGACAACCAAAAATTAGGCTGCATAAATCCTAAAAGCATGGTCGTGGTATAGTATGTGAATTGCTTCTCCCCTCTTTTCAAATATTATTCTCTTCTCCTCTCAAATTATTGAAAACCATTTAGATTATTTCTGAACTAGAATTAGCTTTTCAGTTATTTTGAGCAACATTTATTTATATTATTTGTATAATTCATCAAAATGTTTTGTAAATATTGATATCTTAAAGCAATAAATTTGTTGTTGTCTGTCTATGCATTCCCAAATTCTTCATAACTCACACAGCATGTCATTATTTTGTTCTATTTCTTTTATAAAATCAAAATTAGAACAGCCATAATATTGGATAGGGATATAACAAAATGTAAAGTGTGTACACATCCTATTTACACCTCCAACCAATCAAAACTTAGATTCATAAAAAGTTACAGTTATTTTCATGTACTGTTTAATAAACTCGCAGGAGTGTTTTATCAGGATTTAAGAACACGAGAAGTAGCCGAGTGTTTTTAGACCTGATAAAACATGATCTGCGGGTTTATTGAACAGCTTAAAAAACTGATGATGTATGTTCTCATGTACTGAATTCTTTACGAAATGAACCAAGTTTGATACAGAAAATCCAAGTTAAAGTTTATGCAAATGAAGACGAATCTATATCAGATATAAAACCCCCTTCATGATTTCTATAATTGTGTTTCCTTCATGAGTTTTTTTAAATTTAAATAGTATAAATTCCATAAAATTCCTGTTACATGTGTACCTTGATAATGGCTTCATCTGTCTGTCGTTCTTGCTCCTCCTGCTGTAGTCTCCTCAAAAATCTCCTATTTTCAATTCTTTCTTCACTCGCTAAATTTGCCTCTAAAGTTTTTTCCTGTGCTATTCTTTTGATCTGGTCCTCTCGTAGGTTTTCTTTGCGTCGGGTCTCTGTAAGCATTCGCTGTTGCTGTATGTGAGTAAGGTTCCCTCTTCTGATTGATGCCTGAAATCGTGACACACTGAACTATGAATACATTCTTAAATAACTGAGTTCTTTTGCATGAGCTCTGATTGGTCGAAACCATTTTAGATGAGAGTATTTAGATAATGCTTATGTCATTTTTTTCTTGTGCACTCTCTGAATTTGAACTTTCATATGAAAAATAAAACAGTGTTTTTTATCAATTTGTTATACGCTTCTCTCATTTTTTCTCAGCTTCTTGCATGCTAGATCAGAGTTTGTAAAATTGAAAACTATTATATTATCATTATTAGTATAAATAAAGAATTTAAATTAAGATTGAATAGAAATATTTAAAAAAAAATAATTAAAGGCAAAACTCCTATATAATTTTAAGTAAAGGTTAGTTATGCAGAGCGATACTTTTTTTAGCTTAAATTTGATTATTATTTTGTCATGGAGTTTCTTTTTAATTGATTTCCTTTTTATTGTAAACATATCAGTTGTTTGTAATACTATGTTGCTGAAAAGCCCCACTGGGAAGTGATCAACAAAGTATACATTGTATGTATGTAAATCTGTTATGTATTTTCTAAGTTTTACCTAAAAATGTACAAAAAAGTATCCTGCTCAATAATCGTTATCAGTCAATTTCCATTCAAGCTATGCTTAGTTTAAATATCTAATATACAGTCGCTGTTATTTTGTCCTGCAATCAATTACGTTGAAAAAGGTTCTGGATTTCATTAATTTTCTCTACACTTTCAATTGGCATAAAAAACAAAATGTTTATATGGAAATCTCTTTTTTTACAACTGAAAGTGAATGACTGACTTTAAAATCCTGTTTTCTACCTTTTCCTACTAAACTCTAAACACCAAAAAGGGATTAAACATATGTGTAAAAAGTGGGGAGAATGATAAAATAAAGCTTAAAGTACAAACACATTTATTTATAAGCTTGTGTCTCAAGAAGAAAAAAAACGAGTCTACAAGATGTTCATTTTTTAAATTATTTGATGAAGCATTTTATATGCAGGAACAGAGGCAGCTGACTATTCTATTTTTACAAGAAGTATTTTTAATATTGTACAATTTCCAATTCTTATGTAAAACATTTAGAGGAAGTTTGCAAATTCCTAGTCAGCTTGATTTAGCTTATAACTGTGACATAAACGAAGCTACTACAATCAACGAAGATATCGAAATTCAATGAGCATATACTAACGGTAAGTTGACGAAACTCAAAATATAATTATACATAAAGAATCAGTAAAACAAGTGGTTTGAATGACAAGATTTTTCTGAATGTTTTGGAGCGATTTTCAAGATGGCGGCCAACTCGAAACCTTTTGACTTTTACTTACCATCTTTATACCAGAAAATGCTTCAATTTCCACTTTGATTGTCCAGAAACCTCCTTAGATGTATATCTTAAGTTATGGTTGCTATAAATGGTGGAAAAACCAGCTAAAAATGAGTATTTTTGAGGTTAATTTTGAGTGTAATTTCTTATGTTTTTTCAGATTGTGTTCGTCAAGGTAACCAGGAGCCTCGACCTGATGATCGTTCCCAGGCTACTTGCGAGTGATAGTTGCTGTTGCCATGGTAATCATTTAATGAGATTAAAGACCAAGAACGTCGTCGGCCAAGTGAGTCAAGAACGTTGTTTGCCCTTATCTTTTTTCTGATCTGTTTTATTTCTCACCTTGTGGAATCAAATGCGAAAAGGAAAAAAGTGTTGATTGATCCTAGCTGTTGGTTATTTAGTTTTAGAAAGCTTTCTCACTGAAATGGAGTTATATATCCCCTTTTTATCTATCAAAAACCCAAGTATGACAATGAAATAAAGAAAAAGATTGAAGGGTGGCAGTTCAAGTTCTGTCTTCAAAGTTAATTTAAAGTGGACATCAATGATTAACAAAACCTGAATAGAGATATATATATTTTCATTAAATCCAACTAGTGCTCTATAATCAATGCTGCGTTCTGATTGGATAAGGGATGAGGACAAACTAATTGTCCTCTCACGGTACCCAATTTAGGGGGGAGGGGTGGTGTTACCTGGTACCCACCACCTCTGGAAGTGAAATCTTAGATTTTGTCTCAAAATATATCCAAAACTAAAAGCCAAATCACAGAAATGAATAGACTGTCTGTCTGCATGTATGCTAAAAAAAAATATTTGTGTATAGAAACTGCCACTACAGACCCCCAGCATCGAGCATTTGAACAGGTATCTGAGGGGGGAGGGAGTATGTACCGGTATCCACCACCTAGCGCAGCGCACTGATTCTAAAAAATTCTGTTTAACCGCTACGAGTATTATACGAACCGATTTTATTACATTTACTTAAAGTTACGATAATAACCCATGTAAACTAAGATCACCTGCGATCGGCTGTGAAAATCATCTGCTGAAAGTAAACTTGTAAGTTTGTTTGTCCGAATTTCGCCTTTGTCTTCGTTTTTATGACGTCACGGTTGCGCTGCGCTATTCATAAAATCGGGTCCCTATTTTGGGCCAAGCTACTACTAGGCTATAAGATATTTTGAATTGAAAGCTTGTTTGCATACAAATTGACTAAAACAAGTAGTCTTCTCGCCCTCATGGCCTATGAGCAAAATAGCCCATTCTGGCTTTAGGACTAATTGCTAATTAAATTTGTTGAATATCGGAAAATATTTACCGAGACGCAAGTCTTCGAGCGTATTCCCCCAATATCATCGCTGAGCCTAAGGCGAATAATTGTTTTAGTATTTTTATTTTGCATTATTCCGAGTTTTGGATTTGATTGTGAATATGGTAGAATATTCAGGGTATCTTAACCAATCAGAGCACGCGTTCTTAGGAGGTTGGCAAGTTGGTATATACTAAAACACATGACGTAATTTGTGATCATTGAGCTCGCCGGATTTAATATATACACTGTGTAAAAATACTAAATAGAAACATGACGAAACAGACACAATGCAAATTCGGAGGGAGGGGAGGGAGGGAGTGAGCTTTTGTCGTTTTTCGCCTAAAAACAAACATAAAAAATAATGCCTACCAACCATGTTTTTTTTGTCGTGAAAAAGAAAGACGAAAGCCTTGTGCAATGAACGTATTCAAAAAAAAAAAAAAAAAAAAAAAAAAAAATCAGCTAGTTCATTGTAACATTTAGGATTATTTTTTTCTGCATGTTCTGACAAGTCCTCACGCTTGAAAAAATCCCCGATCAATTAATTTTTTTAACGAAACTTCTTCAATGAAATATTAAAAGAAACTATTTAAAACTTGAATATTAATGCACCAAATAGCTAAAATTGACTTCTGACTGAATTCCATATGCAAATAGAAACATTCAATAATTTTCAATTTATTATTTATTTTCATGCAAAATTTGTCGATAGTTTACGTACATGGTCTACATTCTTCACGGTTCAGCTGTGTATAAATAGCGACAATTTTTTTCACAGAGACCAATATTATATTTATTAATTTATTCATTCTTCGGAGTTTGTAATTCATAAACTTTGGAGCGATTTCTGGTTTAAAAATTATCGTACCATTCACTAAACTAGCACAAATAAAATAATTTTCTTTATAGTTGATATCAGTTTAAAATCAAAGCTTATCTGTTTGTTTAGCATTCAAAGTTTGACGTCGGTTCAAAATTTGACGTAGTTCTAAATACTTGGCTGAACTTGACCA
This sequence comes from Actinia tenebrosa, assembly GCF_029948245.1. NCBI lineage: Eukaryota > Metazoa > Cnidaria > Anthozoa > Actiniaria > Actiniidae > Actinia > Actinia tenebrosa. Next base: position 12,315,257 of record NW_028292571.1, on the reverse strand, counting down.
GTGAGAGAAGGTTCTAGAAAAGCGGTATCTCTTTCGCAAAAATTATAAAAGAAAACAAATTAACTCAATAAATTTTATTCGACATTTAAAATAAAAATCTAGTCCATGACTTTCAATAACATATCTATATCTATATATCTATATTTTTATTTATTTATTTGCATTTCCGTGTGAAAGTTTTCCATAATAAGCAAAAATCATTTCCTGTTTTGCTAATAAATATTTACTCTTCGTTTTTAATTAATTCTCTTATCAAAGTTCGATCACAATCCTACGCGGAGATACAAAAATCAAAATTAATTTTTTTTTTTTTTGTTGAAGCCTCGATATAATTTTGTCGCCATATATTTTTTCTGAAATCAATAAACTGTTGAATTTCATTTTGTACGAAGTACGATTTTTTAGACTCTAATGAGAAGTATTTGACTCTTTAGCAATTTTTTATCCAAGGTCATGACGTTTGCGTGATGGCTTGGAATTCTTTAATTGAGTTCCCTGGCGTGTGGCGAACACTTGAAAAAACTTCTGCACGTCTGCCATTTTAAGCCTTTTTGTGCCTTAAAACATTACTCATTTTCTGTCGAATTCTAGCGATGGTTTAAAAAGCGTTTGAATTTTTGTTTTAGGGAAGAAAAAAATTGAAGTGGGAAAAGGGAGCCTCGTTTTGGAGTATTTTTACAATTAGTTCCCAGACCCCCGCTGTTTTTTGAAGTCGGAAACCATAGCAACGACAGTGCCCCGTCGGGGGTGCAAGCAATGGAATGTCACTCGGGAGGAATTAGTCAATTACGTCACGCATTACCTGTTCGTCTATTCGCAGCTGTTGAGAATAAACGAAGCCCAATGTTTTAGAATGTTCGTATGAAGTTCGCGGAACTCTACTAACTGCACTAGACACCGTCAGCACTCGCCTTAGCACGAACACTAATAATTCACCCTTAACTTAAAGCTAACTTATAAATGCAGGAAAACGGTAACCATTCTATAGCCATGGACACCAAAACTACCCAAGAGGAAGAGGTTGGTAAATTTTAAGCACTTTAAGCATTTAAAGAAATTTTCTAGACAATTATAGCTTACCTCTCACGCCCTTGTGCGGTCAATGTTTACATTTTATATTAATATTTTCTAGGTTCGGACCCTATTTGTCAGTGGCTTGCCTCCCGATGTAAAACCTCGCGAAGTTTATCTACTTTTCCGTGGATATAAGGTACATCTATCGAGTATAATATGTCAATATTATAGCTAGCTTACTGGTCCTTGAAATTCCGACTTCATTGGAAAGCTCGTTCGATGGGCCATTAAAATTTTATGAATTAGTAAGAACTGAAGTTCAAGCTCTTTATCTTCGTACTCATCTTCTCGATTTTACGTGTTAAATGATTTGTAAGTGATCTAAAGATAGCTTTCGATGCTATCCAGATATTATATTGCAAGGTCAAATCGTTTACTTCTTGGCTTAGAGTACATCAACGGATAAATTTTCATGAATATTTCAGAATACTTAAACAGTTAATTTTCTCGTTTTAAATGTAGTCTACATTAACGAGTTTGTCTTTGAGACAGGAGGCTTTAAAATATTTAAAAAAATACGAGGAATAGGTGCGCTTAGAAGCTCGAATACTCCTGCTTTTAATTTTTATATCAAAAAAAAAAAAAATTACTGAAAGGTAATATAAGGTCGCGTTATTATTGTAGGAAGCAAGATTGCTAAACTGTTAAAGTCATTATTAATGCAAACATCACAACAAAAAGTCTGGCTTTAACGCTTACACTACAATTAAGCAAATGTTAATGTTTGCATAAAAATCGGAATTCGGAAAAAACCCGGTTTCCTCGAAGCCGAAATGATATATAGCTCTCTCGAGCTTAAAATGCCGGTATCAACACATGATTGGTTTTCCCTTCACGGACTGTTAGACTTTAATTGGAATTTTATATAAATTTTTCGTCTTGTCGATAGAATTGAGTTCCTAAATCGTTAATGCTGTCAACAGCTAATTTTCATTGAATTTCGAATTCCATTAAACGGATTTTCACTTGATATTATTTTCGTGCTTTCCTTTCGGGAATGTAGTGTTAAGTATTTCCTGTGACAGTGGAATGATAGAGCTCTTGAACTTCAATGACTACAAGTGTGACAAGCTCTTGGCGTTTTATATGTTCGAGCAAGTAAAAAACCACTACAGCGGTCTATTGAAAATATCAGTGTTCAACCAAAAAAAATGATTCATGCAAAAACACTCAAACAATAGGAAAACACAATTGAAAAAACCATGAATATACCCAAGACATGCAGGAATACAATTTCTTTGAAGTTTTTAATGCTTCTTGGGGCGAACTTTAATACCTACATTCATAGAAAATTGTTTTCACTTTTCCAAAGATTTTTCCCAACTTTGCTATCGTATTTGGAAGTTAAAATACAAATATTAAAAACCAAAAATCCATTAATTGTTTTTGTAAATTATGATCACAGGTGACTCTAAAAATAAAAAGCTTCTTTGCTAAGTTTTATGATTCAAAATAGCAAAGGAAAATTAGTGTGGAACTCAAATTTTCCGAATAAATTCAAAGTTGTCTATCCCGAATGAGGATAATTTTGTGTCGAATATCCGGCATGAAAAGATTTTGGAATATTTGAAAGTGCTGCAGCTTTGTGACGTTGTTTAGAACAAAGAAATAACATAACTAAGCTGTTGTTTGTGCAAAGTGTTAAACGATGCATAGCAACATCTTCCTGCTCCACTTACGCTCCAAAAATAATCTTTTCCTAATCCAATATAAAGTGTGAACTTAGTGTACAGGATTTAGTTATATTAGTGGCATAAAAACAGCTCCAGAGATTAGTTTTACTGACGCTCAAATCCAGTGTTAAAAGCATGAATTTGAATCTTTTAAGCTACGTTATCATCATTGTCGAAATTAGTTGCAAATTTTGCACAATTTTCTCGTAATTACCTACTAAACACACGAAAACCAGTCATTCGAAAACTTTCTATTACGTTCTTTTCAATAACTCGATATGGCATGTTTTGACTTTACCTACGTGAAGGCAATGTTCTGACGAGGTTCTGAAAGAAAATTCTTTGAAGTTTCGGACTTGACAACAGGTTCCGTGCTGTTTTTGAAATACATAGATGTGGTCAGTCACTCCTTTTAAGATCAAAAAATGTGAAGTAAACATAAACACGAACAACGCCCACGGAGTGAAAAGTTTTGAAGCTCGAAATTTTTTATCATTGACACAATTCCTTTTCTATATAACTGACATTGGACATTCGTTTCATAGCTAGTAATTTTTATTTTTTATTTTTATTTAAAACTGCTGGTGTGTGGATTTGGTTTGTCTTTCACTTCAAAGGCTAATCTTTTCCAACTATGTACATAATTTAGTCAAGTGTATCTTCCAACAGACTGAGAATTTGCGAGGACATATCAAGATAGATGATCTGTAGCCTCATCTTATTACAATTCCGTTATGAGTTTAGTTAAAACATCGTCAAACTTTTACAAATTGTCTGGATAAAAATGGTTACGATAAAAGAGTTATCTTATCAGGTACTTGGATAACAAAATAAATAACAAAAGCATAAATAACGGTAAATATTGAAAAACGAACAAAATAAACATTAAATTCGACTTCTTGAATTACAACTTGCTAGACTGGGAGAAAACCAAAAAATTGACTCCGCAACCTATACGCCACCAAAAACTGCTTACCGGAAGATAAGGGGTAAACGCATTCTTATTGATGAATTAGCAATATTTTTCGAGCGAACGTTTGCAGGAAACGGCGGTGGAGTCCGACCTGTTAAGCTTTCTCAAAGCACAATGAATATGCTTAAAGTTTATGCGATATTGAAAGATTAGTCAAGTATAGGATTTGTTTTTATATGTTTCTCTTTTGGAACGAAGGACATAAAAAGGAAAAATAAATAGATTTCGTAAACTGTTTCGATTTTGATGAACTAAAAGAAAAAGAAAAAGAAAAGAAAAGAAGAGAGAGAGAAGGAGAAGTTCGAAGATTAAGTAATGCATAATTTCTGAATCTGTCGATTTGAAGTTGTGCCGATATCTACGTATCTCTATAAAGGTTGGCTCGCCTCCTTTTGTAAGACAACAGCTCGCTTTATATCTACTTCAGGAGAAAAGCAATCTCCATAATTAAGAAGTATCTATCGGAATTAATTCTCGTATTTCTTATCATTCTAATTTGTCCGTGGATGGCAATGTGACTTGGCGTGGACAGCCTTAATTTCTCACGAAAAAAACATTTATTACTGAAAACGTTGCCTAAGACAATGCTGATTTTAAGATATAATTAGTTCTTTGTAGTCGTTTCAAGGGTATTTTCTGAGAAGCACAGCAATTTCTAGCTGTCAGTTCGATAGCAGGTGGAATGACACATCAATGATAATAGTTGTGTAGCTATAGTTCATTGTTTAATTATTTGTCCCAATGCTATAGAGTCTTGGCGAACTCGCAGTCAGAGAAACTCCATTCAAATGGCGAGGTCTTAATAATTCAGTTACATTTAATCTATACTCTAGTTTTGGATTTAAACGTTACCATAATTAACGTGTAAAAACAAATGAAATAATCAAAATACATATCGGTGTTTGCATATATATCTGCACACTTAAAGTTAGAATCAGAAAAAAATGAAACATTGAATTTAGTTGCATTAATTCGAGTGTTTAGGATCGAGGAAAATTGAATCGGTAACCTATATTCAATGTATATATAAGATTCTTAAAAAATAAAAAAAGTAAAGTAAAAAAAAGTAAACACGGAAAAAGAATACAAGAGGAAAAATGAAAATGAAAACGAAAATGAAAATGGAAGTCGTTGATTATGAAATTTGAGCATTTTTGCGTTTTACGGAAGTCATTCAGTCGAAAGTCGCGGAACAGTTAAAAAAACGTTTTTTAGTTTCGAAGTACTTTGAAAGAGACTCATGCCATTACAGTGTATGTGAATATGTTTTCCCATCTGCCGCACTATTGATATTGGTTATGGTAATGATAAAATTAGGGAGGCAGCTTTAATACTACAGATACCGTTTGTAGCCATATTTGCTTGTTCTGCCTGATTGTCCTAATTCACTATGACGTCACATCAAAACAATCTATTGATTAAACGCAAAGGATCATGGTCGTCGGACGGGGTAAAATCAACGCAATTCACTGAAAATTGTTCTAAAAACCGTATCAATCCACGAAGAGAAAGAGAATAGCCAGCAAACGCTCAGAATAGTTTTTAATGCATATTAACACATATTATATCTGAAAACCAGGCCATTTTAGATTAAACTATTTCGCTAGGAGCAAATTTTGTTTGATTTTCTATTGGATTTGGCGATTCTATCCCCCACATAAACACGCAGTGACGTCATAGTGAAATAGGCCATTTCAAAGCCATAATCCAGTCTCAAGTAGTTCTCTGTTGATTAGGCTTGGCCTCCGAGAGTTTGTGTAAAATATAATATTCGTGTGCTCCAGTTAAGGTCCGTGGAATTTCAAATTGTTTGTACTGTTGTATTTGTGCATTCTTTACTTTAACATTGCCTTCTTTTGTGAATATCTTTTGAGGCTAACCCTGAGTAAATAAGTCTGTACTCAAGGAGCACACGCGGTATTTTACGAATTCAAAAAAGGGTCTATTGATTTTGATGCTTACCACACGTTTTCGAGTTCCACTTTAATTTTTACAAATAGTCAAACTACTCATTTAATATTGCTGGTTTCAATCATTCCAATTAAGGGGGGGGGGGGGGTGGGTGAAATATAACAAAATAATCCATTGATAAATCTTTCGTTAACTTTGGTTTTAGGGCTACGAAGGATCACTATTAAAACTCACAGATAAACAGGTAACCTCAAACTCAATTACACAGGCGCAAAAATGTCAATGGGAGTCCTGTGGTGTGATGAGTGAGGAGACTGGGAATAAGGAAATACTGCTACCCAGAAACCATAAGTTTCAATATTTTACATTTTATTGTACACTTGATAGTGATGGTGGTGGGGTGATGGGTGGGGTAAGGTGAGGTGGGAGGGAGGGGGTGTAGTGGGGGGGGGGGTGATGGGTGGGGTGAGGTGAGGTGAGGTGGGAAGGGTGGGGGTGAGCTCGGTGGGGTGGGGTGAGCTGGGTGGGGTGGTTGAGGTGGGAGGGGTGGGTGATGGGTGGGGTGGGGAGGGAGGTGTGGGGAGGGCCGGTGTGGGTGACTGAGGGGGCATTGAGATATGGGATACTTTGAGATATCGAAAGTTAATAACGAGCTAAAACTCTCATCTGATGGGGAACAGACAGTGGACCCTAGAGCATGGTCATGGGCACCATAAGGGCTTCTTCTAAGTTTTCATTTTTAAGCTTCAGTTTTGTTCTCATGACTATAGATAAGAGTCAGACCTATTACGACAATTTCGCTCATCTTTATAATCTACTTTAATCAATCTTTAAAAACGTCTGTCTACCTTGTAGATAGCCTTCTTTTAATTTTAAAATAATTCTCATTAATATTTTCTTTCATTTTCCCCTGAAATCTTCTGCAGGGCAAAACTTCTGTAAGTATACATACGTAAGCTAAGTTACCTAATAACGTACGACCTTCTTCTACAGGGAATAGAAGTATTCAGCGATTGGATTGCCTGTGTCGTGCATTAACCGAAGGAGGGGCTGGTTCGATTGAGGCTACGCTACTTCCTTTTGGTAAACACAGGAAACCCAGTCGCTGAAATACCACTATTCCCTGGCATGGAGAAGAATACAGTAAATAAGACTATACTTCTCTGACTTTTAGGCTATATAATCTCTCTTAATATAAAATTAACTGAGGATAAAATACTTTTAATGGGAAAGCTTCTTCTCAAGTCCGCGTTTGCATCGTGTATTCAAAATCATATTTACTTTAAAAATATGGACCTTTTTCATGCGGCAGCCATGTTGAATTGAGCAATAGATTCCACCACGCGTAGCCTCAAATTCAAGCGCTTGAGAATGAATTTATGCTGGGGAAACAAAGGTTTTTATTCTCATGAGAATAAACATGGCCGCCGTGTGATAAAGGTGCCATTTGCATACAAACCTCGCCTTTAGAGCCCGTGCTCCTACTGGTCAGTTAACTAGTACGCTGATCTCGAGGAACGCAGGTACTATCCAAGCTTTATTCTAGTTATTTAGAATATATCATCCAGCTGATATGAAAATTTGCAAAACTGATATGTTTTGAAATCACGGATTTCGATTCCAGGTCATCAAATGAAAAAAAAAATAAAAATAAAAATAAAAAAAAAGAAAAAAGAAAAAGAAAACGCTGCTAATACATGCTTGATAATAGTGAAACCACAATTCATGAGATTTATTTATAAAATAATTGGGATACTACGCGCGCTAAGATTGGTCGAAAACCATGTTTGATGGGAGTATCAAAACACGCTATCGTCATTTTTAATCTATCGCGCGCGCTCATTGGTCAGTTTGAATAAGACGGCACGTAGAGAGAATTTACTTACACTTTGCTTTTTTTCGATCTTTTCGCGCGTTTGTTATTTTATAAAACAAATCAAAAACAGTTTTCTGTGTTTGATACTCTGATCAAAACACTTGGGATATTAGGAGAACACTCGAGAAGCTGGAAACCACTCCGCTACGCGTCGTGGTTTCCTACGCTCCTCTCGTGTTCTCCCAACATCCCGCGTGTTTTCCTGGTTTTTATTCTATTTTCGCTGGTCAATTTTGCAGGCTTCATGACACAACAGTTTTGCAGTGACGTTATTTCTACGTTACTATTTAATATCAGCTGGATATTATAGACTTGAGAATTTCCAAAATGACGAATTAATAATTAGCTATATACATTATAAATCTCGGCTTTGCAAATCGCGCAGAAGGTCGGGTCGATGGGGAATAGCATTAAGAATGTGCCAACACTGTTAATCATCATATTCATCTTTGTTTCCATAGCCGGTAGCATTTGTAACCTTCGAAGAAAAAACTGACGCTGAAGAGGCTAAAGAAGAACTACAGGTATGATTTGGCTACGTGTGTTCTTTCGAGAAGATAGCACTGACAGTCAATTAGATACATTAAAAAAATTTTTCCACTCCTTGTTTTGTTCCCTACGCTGGCTATCAAGCACATGGCTGTCAGTGTTTGTCTTTTATTGAAGGTTGATACACGCGTGACGACCGACACTAAAAACGGATGCGAGGGAGACTAATTGACACCGTGCAATAAAATACTCTTTGGTTGATAGCACATGACGGGCAGTGTTTGCCTGTCATTGTAGGCTGGTAATGAGATTCATTCAGCTAATTGACACCGGGCCATAAAATACTCTATGCTTGATCCTGATGCTTGATAGCACACGATGGGTAGTCTTTGTCTATTGAGATTCATGGGATTCATTCATTTGAAGCACTGAGCAATGAACAATATATCTCTTTGAAATGTGTGGCTAATCTACTTGTTTTTTCATTTCCCCCCAGGGTGTTCGGTTTGATCCGGACGTGTCCCAGACCCTCAGACTAGAATTTGCTAAGTCCAACACCAAAGTCAACAAACCAGCAAACAGGAATTCTGTCTTGACATCCGGGATGCCGTACACCCCACACAAAGAACCAGTCAGTAAGTATTACAGTGTGCATGTGTCGCTCTGTCTGTCTGTCTGTCTGTCTGTCTGTCTGTCGGTCTGTTTGTCTGTCTGTCTGTCTGTCTGTCTGTCCATCTGTCTGTCTGTCTGTCTGTCTGTCTGTCTGTCTGTCTGTCCGACCTGCTATACTAATATTATATTTTTTGTATGGCCGCCCTGTTTTCTGCTTCTTTAGCAAATGCCATTGACGCTAGTTTTATTCCTTTGTTTTACGTGTAATTTTTTTTTTTTTTACTTTATTCCAATTTTGCTATGTTTTTCATTTACCTTATTTTCTCCCTCATTATTTTCAACTTTTTAGTGACGCCAGATTATTTTGGTACCAGTTTTTTTCCCGTGCAGGAGCCAAATCTTCCTTACCAGGGGTGAGTGAGTACCTTTAGCTTTAGTTGGGATCCCTGTGGTCTAGACACACGTTGTCAATAGATATATTAAACAATTATATGTATGTGATAAGAAGTAAGAGAGACTGCAACAAGAGAGGAGAGGGGGAAAGTAGGAATTCCAAGTTATATTGCCCTTGGGCTGCATCATGCGTTCTACATCCATGCTGTCTTATCGAATCTCTTGTTCTATCCTCCGCACACCCCTCACTCAATCCCAACGCAAGTATCTAAAATGTATATTATAAGCGATGACGTGTGGAGAGTGGAGGGGAGGGGAGGGTGGGGATAGGGAGTCAAAGAGTATAATACAGAGGTAAAGCTGCTTAATCTTTGTCTAGTTATAACATTAAAATAATCAATGACAACTAAAGGGGTACTTGGGCGTATGTTAGAAGATTTTTGAAAATTATTTATTCATTCGATTTTATTTCTGGAAATTTTCAGCTTCTTAAACCCAATATTAAAGATTTTTCAAAAATCCCCTAATATACTTCCAAGTACCCCTTTAATAAAATTAAATTGATAAAATAAAGATTCCAATAATATGCACCTTTTTCCTCGCTCGAGCTGACCACTCTTGGCACGTACCACAGGTATCCTACTCTAGTAACTCTTGGTCTTAATGTTGTTTCTCTAGTCCACTCTTCAACGACATAATGAACGCTGCGGTAGCGCAGCAAGTTGCGCAGCACAACTTTGCCCACCACCCCACTGCACTTCAAATCCAGGTACGCACCTTATATAGACATTGCACTGTCACGTGTGATCATCTATAATTAGAATATTCCTAATATAGTTATACTTTTTTAACTGATAAAGAATAAACCGGAGTAGCCTGGGTAACATATGTCACGCAAAAGTTGTCACGTGTCATGTCACGCGTGACGTGATAGGTTATTCTACATGTCGTGTGGATTTTTATGTTGTGACATGACACGTGACTTATCACATGATATTTTAAAAATTCGCCTTAGAGACCTCGACTATAGACATCTTGCATGTGACGTCAAAGCAGCTCAATTTGGAGGGCAAAACAAAATAATTAATCTCCTAGCTGAGAATTGGGACCTATGTTGAACTGATTTCCGACGGGCCGCAAGGGGTCTATGAGTCTCAATTTGATGATGTAAGGATTAAGGCCGATTTACACGGTACGATTTTTCCTCATAACCGGTCTTGAGTAACAAGCTGTCCACACGACTTGTTTCGTGTAAATTGACCATAAACAGCGCACGTACGTACAATTTGCTCGTGACAACTAAAATTTGGCCTAAGGATGATGCGCGCGACAGTTGAATTGAAAAAGGGGAAAAATCGGCCTTAAATCATTTGTAGCTTGGACGTTGGGTGCCGTGACCGTGTGACGGGTCGCTGTCCTGTATTGTAATTGGGCAACCAGTTATCTTACCGTTGTTTCCATTTCTAAGCGTTGATCGAGAAAACAATAGACCTGTAACTGTCGCAGTTATGGCTAGGCTATTTTACGGATCGATCGGACTAGACACTTTAGATCCCTTGATCTCTTTTAATCTTTGTCGTTAAATCAATCGTAAAACTATAATAAATCAAAAGAAATAAATCGCTAACTAATCTTACTGACAATCGTACATACATGCAATCATACAATAATCGCGATAGATCTTAAAGAAAATACAATAGTTCCTAAAATAATAATACAAGTAAAATCATACCTTGTCTAGCTGCTTGCAAACTTGAACTATGCTAAACGTGGCTCGTGTGTCCACTTACTTAACTCATATGACAGGTTAATTGTTAAATTATTACATGAATCAATTGGTCTTTGTTCTATGTAAACATATATGTCTTTCAATAATCACTTCCGATAAAACTCATGACGTCAGTCACAAGACCTATCCCGAATTCGCTTTTCGAATTTCGTGGTCAGTCAAGCGAATTCGGGATAGGTCTATTGCAACAGGAAAATCAGACAATTCATTGCCGTCAATCAGAGTATGAGAGGTAAAGAACAAATACATATATGATTAACGGTAGTTGTTGGACTTTTGCTATATCCTCCAACATGGCCGCCGTGTCTTTCGTTATTTCACTCTCTTGAGAATGACTGCAAACCAGCAATTGTCTGATTTCCCTGTCACCTCTGTGTTGTCTCGATCAGCGGTAAACATTTGTGCTTAAATTCATTTAATTTTTACCGTCCCCTATATTAATGTTGTTTAATCATTTCGTTTCAGCATCACCCCTTCTCATCAATACCATCCCCCCTACCCTCTCCTCTACATTCACCCCTACCCCCCACCCCAAGTGCCCACACTTTACAACACATGGCCGCCGCCGCAATAGTAGCAGCCAACCCTCCCTGTAGTACTTTGTTCGTCGCTAACTTGGGGAAGAATTGCACAGAGACAGAATTAATTCACTTTTTTTCAAGGTAAGAAAAACTGATGAGAAGATAATAGGCAAAATGGCCACCATGTTGGTTGATGTAACCTATAAAAAAAACTTAAAAAGAAAACAAGGACCAAATGTTTTTTTTAAAATTCAAAATGGCGGCTATGACGTCACGTGTATCTTGGGCGTAATATTTTCCCATTTCAGACCACGTGTCATTCTCTTGTGAATAAGATTCTTTGTTTCAGTTGTATCCATATTCATGTGTCTTCTCATGCACAACCGTTAAACAAAGAAATAATACTCAAGGGAATGACACGTCGTCTGAAATAAGGAAACCTTATGCCCAAGATAAAGATGTATACTAAGATCATTTCCTTGGTTTAGTACACGAAGTAAGAAAACGGTACACATTTGTTTCTATTTTTTTATTTATTTTTTATATATCTATTTTAAATAATTTATTTTTTATTTTTTATTCAAACAGATTTCCGGGTTTTATTAAACTAAAAATGCACAATAAAGGAAATTCGCCAGTTTGTTTCGTCGAGTTTATGAACGAAATAGTAGCTACTCAGGCAATGCATACGTTTCAAGGGTAAGAAGAATATTTTCCCTACGATTCCAAAAATGGTTAAAATTGAATATTTTTTTCTTGATATTTGTAAAGAAAAAATACGATGGGCAGCTTGTTACCCAACATATTTTTTCCATATATATCTCTTATTAACCGAGTGCGAGGTCCGCACCGTAAGTAAGGAGAAAATGCGATGGGCAGCTTGTAACCCAAATATTTTTTTCCATACATATCTCTTATTAACCGAGTGCAAGGTCCGCACCGTAAGTAAGGAGAAAATGCGATGGGCAGCTTGTAACTCAAATATTTTTTTCCATACATATCTCTTATTAACCGAGTGCGAGGTCCGCACCATAAGTTATGGATCGCTAACTGACTCATTATTATTATAGCTGTTCATGAAAATACCTTGCCATATAATAAAAACCCTTTTATATTCAATATCATTTCTCCCCTGTTCTACCCAAAGGAGTTTTAACTTCAACTTTTTATATTCCCAAATAAAAAGATCATTTTTGATGCTTTTTAGTCTTTTTTGCTGTAGTTTATGAATAATATAAATATTATTCAGTTCGTATTGACTTATCTTAACGTCCATTGTATTGTGTTGTTTTGTTTATCCAGGTACGTCCCACCTAATTCAGAAAAGGGAGGGATAAGAATCGAATTCGCAAAGACAAAAATGGGCGAGGTAACGAAAAGTCCAGCTATAGTGCATACCATATCATACTCGTACCCCAAGCCTTCTCATCTTTCTTGGTGACAAGGGTCTGGGTACGAGAATGATACCATATATCCGTAAAAAAGTTAACTTACAAAATCGTACAAATAAGTCCAAAGTTTTGTAGGTCTACGATCTGATAAGGACTACTGAACTTACTACCTCACCATTTTCCACACATCGGTTCACTGGTCAAACACAAAGTTAAGCATTTAGTCGAGGTTGCAAGGTTCAAAATTGAATAATCTTTTGAAAGTACCTTGGCGCCTCGATTGAGCGCTTTGTGTTTGACCAGTGAACCGATGTATGGAAAATGGTGAATTTGTGCACATTTTTGCAATTTTGACCAACGTTTTTTTAACGGATATGGTATTTGTTCTAATATTAATTAGCAGCAGGCGTAGTTCAGTTGGTTAGTACGTGGCCTTCATAGCATTAGGTCCACGGTTCAACCCCCAGGATCTCTACGTCTGCTTTGACTTCTCTGTGAATTGGGCAATCAATCTCCTCGTTATAATCTAATATTACATACTTCGACGTCCACCTTTGATTGTGCATATGACGAACTTGAATATTTTTAATATATTCTGATAATGAATTGTATTATTTATTTCAGGGATCAGCTGGTATGATTCCCACCAGAAATGATGGAGCTAGCTACTTCGTACAACCGATGCAACCGGCTTTTCCTTAATAATGGTAAGTGTTTATAGTATAGAAATACCACTGTTATGCATCCTATAAAAAACGAGCGAAAGGCATGCTCGTAAGAAAGCAGTTTTCCCATGACTGTGAAAAGCTCGGTGCCTTAAGCGTGCCGTGCCGTGACCGTGATGTTTTTTAGAATTTTGATTGGCTGGTTGTTTTCTCGCGCAAGGTGATTGGTCTGACAGTGCCGTGACCGTGTTCACGCTGTGTTTATGCCGTGTTCCGGGTATTTGATTGGAAGGAGAGTAAATTATACAACCATGCATGCGTTTGGTCTGGCATATGCCTTGCCGTGTCACGACCCTTGTGAGTGCCTTCAGCTTTGCACAGTCATATATACGAAACCTTCTCTAAGCACTACCAACAAGAAATGACACTCAAATTTTGAACGATAACCACCATTCTTTTCACTGCTACGCGCTTATCAAGACAACAGTCGCCACAATGAAATAGGACAATACACTGCCACCAATCATGATCAGAGAATATGAAGGTATCGGACAAATTTCTTTGATTGACGGAAGTATATCGCCCAATTTACCTTTCGGGACTGTTGTCTCGCGAAGCATTGAAAAGAATGGTAATTTTGAGATACTATTATGTTATCTTTAACTGATAAACTAAGGTATCTTTATGGCCACACCCTTTTCCAAGGGGTGTATTTTACGCTTTGCTGTGAGTGGTCGAAAGAGTGTATTAAGCTACGTTGTGACTAATCTAAATTTAAAACATATTGGTCTTCGCAAGCACGTACACAGCTTTTTTTATTCGTTCGATACTAAAGCAGGAGGTCTTCCCGCGCGAAAACAAATATATAATAAAAAGGTTCGTTAATGAGATAGCAAACATGGTGCATTGTGGTTTAGCTTGGGTAGCAACAACACCATATAAGGCATGATGAATTAAATAAGTTCGTACTCAAGTTAGACCACAATGCACCATGTTTGATATCTCAGTAAACGAACCTTTTTGTTATATATTTGTTTTCGCGCGGGAAAACAACTTTGTGATACAGTTATGCATTATTTTAATAACTTTTTTTTCTCTTTTTAGGTAATTAATAATTTTAATGCGACGAACATAAATTACAGAAATGAAATTGAACAATAATCTTAACTATTTACTTAGAAATTTAAAATTTTGGGGCATTTTATGCGCTCTTGTCATTAGTCTCATACATACTAAGAAACGCGATCGGTTATGGTGGTCGACTTTAAAAGGTTCGTTGTTCCTTTGAGGTCAACACACTACAGTAGTATAGCATTGATGTACAATGTAAAATGGTCGATTTTATAGCGGTCGGTTATCGAGAGGTCAACATCTTTCCGATCTTTATTCTTAAATCAGAGTGAAAAGAGATTATTACTCGGGGAAATTTTCAATAACTCTTTGGACATTCACATCAAATTATGCCGCCATATTGGATGACTAGAGGCTTTTTATTGCTCATGTCATCCAACATGGCCACCGATACCTTTATATCTCTTGTTTCACCTGCAACATCCGAGGAAAAAAGCAACAGATTTAGGAAATGCCACGGGGGGAAAAAGTAGCATCATGGACATCATACAATTAAACGAAAAGCACAAAATTCGTGAAAAAGGATACAGTTTTAACAGTTTTAATATTAAAATGTCTAACCTAGAAAGCAACGATTGCAATGCTAACTATTTGAAGTCCATAATGCTTCGTTTGACCCTCGTTTGACCCTCGTTTGACCCTCGTTTGACCCTCGTTTGACCTTGTGCTCTTTTGCTCTGATGGTTTTTTGTTAAACCATTTTAGGATCTCTAATTTAGTATAGAAAATTCTTCTAATTTTCTTATATTTTTTCCATAAAAATCTCTTTGTTAAAATCCCTGTCTGAAAATGACCGCCAATTATAAATAATAGAAAGACCAATTTTCCATACCACAGGAATCCCAATTACGAGAAAACGTTACAAAGAGATTTTTATGAAAGTCTTACAATTTGCATTGAGTAAAAAATATATTGCTTGTAGTTGTCGCGCAAAAGCTCACAGTGCTCGCAATACAAATATATTTGGCAAACATGAGTGATAAGCTTTGCTTATCAGTGAAGAATTGAATTTAAGTTATAAAAATGAATTAAATCAGGATCAAACGTCTCCATTATTCCTCGCGCGGTCGATGAATGTCGAAAAAGACTGGTCTTAGTCAATACAGCATACGCTATATTAGGAAAAATACACAGGTGACTTTTGAAAATCTCTAGCGCTGTTTGGTCGAGAAACTCACACTATCACACGATAATCACCTCCAGCGATAATCCAAAATGGCGACCAGCCGCTTTGTTGCTGTTTACCGGGAAAAAATGTCTTTTATCTTCCTTTTTTCCTTTTTTTTTTTATTGTTTTTTTTGAAAGAATCACTTGTGTATTTATACTAAAACGATTATTTGCCTCAGCCTCAGTGAATATCGGGAAGACTCGCGTCTCGATAAATATTCCCCGATATTCACTAATTGTTAAATATTGGATTCCAAATTTTCCCCCCAAAAATATTCGACAAGGAATATCTTTTCGAGTATTCCTGTATAGAATGAGCTGTAAAATAGTATGGAAAATGTTTGCAGTATAATTGTTTTAACTTATTCAAATGTTTTTATCTTTCGTTAGAAAAGTAGTTGGTCACGTGATTTCTGTGACAAAAACCGTGATAAAATATTCTTACAAAAAGTGGAAGTCATGTGACCGGTAGTTTTTTTTAGGTACCTTCTTTTGTAAACATAAAGTTAATAAAAATTACTTGAATTTACTTTGTCATTGCATGATATTCCTTGCATGATATTCCTTGCTTGCTTGCTTGCTTGCTTGCTTGCTTGCTTGCTTGCTTGCTTGCTTGCTTGCTTGCTTGCTTGCTTCCTTGCTTGCTTCCTTGCTTGCTTCCTTGCTTCCTTGCTTCCTTGCTTCCTTGCTTCCTTGCTTCCTTGCTTCCTTGCTTCCTTGCTTCCTTGCTTGCTTGCTTCCTTGCTTCCTTGCTTCCTTGCTTCCTTGCTTCCTTGCTTCCTTGCTTCCTTTATTCTTAGGCAGGTTTATTTTTTACTTCTTTTTCCTTTTCTACTAACCTTCTTTTTTCATTTCTTTTGATTTCATTGGTCCGTTTTCCCATCCCTTTTCTTGTTTGACAAACGAGAACGCATATCGATTTTCTGTTTCTTAACACCCTAGAGTGTTATTTATTCTCGTTCTGACGGCAGGGTATACATGAGTTCAGATCGCTGTCAATTTTGTCATCGAGAGAAAGTGAGATTCAACCTTGAATTCAAAAAGGATGTGTGACAGACAGACCACTATAGACCATAGTCTATATAGTCAGTCATTTTTTTTGTCTCAGTTTTGTTTCTTTCTTACTGACACATATAGTGTTGATAAGAGCAATCAATTTGCCCCTGTAGGGAACCTCCATCCCCCTTTTCAACCCAATTTCTTCCATTTCTATTTATAACTTTCAATCAAGCCATTTCGTTATAATGGTACAATCAAAACACACCATTAATTACTTTTTCTTTCCTTAACTATTCCTGTTACCACGGCTACCAAAAGCCTCCTTTAAAATGTCTATTTCCAACGCGTTTGTTCAATTTTATTCTTGTTTTAGTAATTTTCGTTTTGTTGAACTTCACTATATGTTCCCTTCATTATCTTCAGTATACTTCCTCACTGAGATCGATATAAAGCAAAATATTTTCAAACGGAAAATTTAATTTCCTGGTTTGAAGAATACAATTTTGTCATTGCAAGACTAATTGATTGTGGCGGATATTCGTTACTGATAATAGACTACTAGACTGAGATAGTTTTATTCGAAGTATTTGAATAAATTAAATTGCATGCGGAAGTCACAAGTTCATAGAATACCTCTTCTTCCATCTGTTCCTATATGAGATACTCATGAGGGAATACAAATTTAAAAAAAGAAAGAAAAGAAAGAAAACTCGAGAAGCTTTTCCAGATGATCTAAGAAAATTTACTGAACTGAGGTGTCACTGTTTATTTTCCTATTGAAATTATGGGTTTCCAGGCCACCAAATGGAAAAAAAACAAAAAAAAAACGTTGCTTATAAGAGGCTTATAACAGTAACACAAAAAAAATCTAGTGAGTTTTATTATATTTTTATTGCAATGATGGACAGGTTTCTATGTTTCGCTGTTCAAAATTATTGCAGGCTTCATTACAACTTAGTTTTGCAGTGAGTCCATTTCTACATCACTCTTTCAGACCAGCTGGTTTGAGTTGATAGTGGTAGTAAAATGACACCATGATGCAAACGGCCTATTTAGAAGGGACGATGACAACTGAATCTCAGGGAGAGCTTAAAAATACTGAGTCTGCTTACATACGGCTTTACAAAGTGCTTCATACTCTTTTACCACTAATCTTGTTAAGAGGAATTTTTTTTCAATAATGAGCAATAATGGCAAAAAGCGCCAAAAACTAGACTTTCGTATGAGTTTTGATCCCAATTTTCGTTTTGGGTTAACATGCAAAACCTTTTTTAAACAGTTAGAAACTGATGTACTATGATAAAATGCCTGTTTGAAGCGGTATTTTCAATTGTACAAAGATGTTTTGTTGCATTTGTGTTAGGATGTAGCTTTGTCAGGCTTTTTTATAGAAAATTTATGGGAAATAAGCAAGTGAAGACCTAAACCTCATTTCCTATTCAAATCTTTGTTTTGGGTTAACACTTTGATTCCACTTTCATCGGTCATCTCCACTTCAAACAAGTTAATCTTTCTGAAAACAAGATTTTAGCCTTGTACAACAGGCTTTCTTTAAGAAAATAGTTTTTGGCGTTCACTGCTTGAATACGAAAAGAATCTTCTCTTATATATAATCGAAAGTCAATGTGATATATACAATATTAACAAAATGAAGGGAGGAAAATTGGAATTAAAGAAGAAGCTGACGTAAAAGAAAAGAAAGAGACCAAGAAAAAATAATGAAAAATTAATTACTTACACAAGAGAGAACTCAGAGATATCGATTGATTGATTGATTGACACATGAACATGATTTAACTTCGTTTAGATATACGTTGATTTCAACTAAGCTGTAGGGCTTATGACATAGAAATGGTATGTAAACAGAAGGAAATCTGTAGCTTTCTCTCAGAATGAATGAAAGAATGAATGAATGAATGTATGTATGTATGTATGTATGAATGAATGAATGAATGAATGAATGAATGGATGGATGGATGGATGGATGGATGGATGGATGGATGGAGGGATGGATGGATGGATGGATGGATGAATGAATAAACTTTATTGTACTCAGAATTTCATCAATTCTAAAGAAACAACTGCTTTTCATGAAGGAGTGATAGAGAGAGCAAATAGAAATCGATGCTTAAATGAAAGAGCAATGCATTATTTAACAATATTTAAAGTATTTATTAAAAGTAATTATAAGTTTTTAAGAGTGTAAAAAAAAAAAAAAGCTTGAATTAAGCTGAAACGTAATCAAGTTTAAAGTCAGCTTTTTAACGATTTCTACGCAAAGAAAATAGAACACGAAATATTAAATCTACTAGAGAATATTTCATGACTTTACGGAAGTACTTATTTAAATTCATGATAACAGATTCACTGACCACAAACCACACTTCCTTGACAACAACTAAAATCATGAAAAAATCCTCAATTCAGAATTTTGCAATTCAAATGAGCATTTGAGATTATAGGTTCAATTCAGCTTTGATATTAGATACATCAAACTGAAAATCAAACAATATTTTCTAAGCCTCCTCAAATGATGGTTGAATTCAAAAATAGTTCTTTTGTATTCGGTGAATGTTTACCCTGATTGTATGCGCAGTTGAGAAACACGTAACAGCGAAGTTGAATAACTTATTGGATATTTATGTGATCAGGCGACGAGCTCTGACAGCTGCATTTGTGCCTTGAAAACGGCTTTGAACCGGCCCCAGTATCCAACAGGGACTGTAAAATTAAAGCTCCGACGCAACCCGATATTATCGGTCCCTTCTTCAAACCAAGAAACCGCCATGATCTTACGTTTCACGACAGAATAATTTTTAAAGCTCTAGTTATTGAAGACCGAAAGAGTTGATAAACGCCTTCAGACTCTAAGATTACTTAGCGTATTAAAAACAATCATTCTAGTAGCTGGAAAATGATCATGAGGTCGAATTAACGAAGTCTCTTCGCCGATTTAGAAAACATTTTCGGGAGTAGATTTCATTTCAGGATACTGAGGAAAAAAAGCGATAAAAATGGCGACGGAGAAGGAAGGAAAAGCCGAAAGCAAGGCTAAAGAGACTTCAAGTGAAGTTTCTCCGCTGGAAGCCGACGGCAAGACGGCATTACTTAGTAGAGTCAATAAAGATCTGATCGTTCCGAAGCTATCGTTCTTCTTCTACTTCATGGGAATTGGAGCGTTCCTTCCATACCTCGGAGTCTACTACAAGCAATTATGGCTCAATGCAAGAGAGACTGGTATTTTGCTTGGTATACGACCGTTTATAAAGATGCTGTTCTCGCCCGTTTGGGGGATCATCACTGACTATTTTCGCAAGCCCAAAACGATTTTGCTGCTATCAATATTTGCAAGTTTAATAGCACATTGGTCGCAGAGTATAGTCTCGCCATTCCAGTTACCTTGCTATCCTGAAAACTCCTCTTCCGTTGAAGCTAGAGGCGAACCAATTCCCGGTATCGCAAAGAGTCTAGATGTACAATTGAACACTTTAAAGAACCAGAATTTTAAACGTGAATTGAACACCTATCCTTTAAGATATCAGGTCATTACGGCTGGTGAAAGCATAGCAAGAAGCATAGGAGAAAACAAAATGGCTCCAGAGTATCGAAAGCTCGAGAAAAGATCTTCAATTTTTAAAGAAAAGGGGAGTGGAAATTTGAAAGGGGAAGATAAAAATCTTCACATTCAAGATAATAATCAAAGACAAACCAAACAGCGAGAATCTAATTTAGTGTTTTCTGGCGAGGATTTTGCTGAATTATTCGAGACTTTTGAGAACCCGGGAAAATCGACCGAAGTTCGCGAGAAGAAGGAAGAGGGAAATAGAACTTCGCCCGATAAAGATGGTCGTGTTACCGAATACGTCGAGAGCCAACCACGAACGATCATGACCAAAAACAAAAAAATAAAATCTCCAAAACCAAAAACCGACTTCAGAATCCGCGATAATAAAAAGATTTTCATCATTTTATTAGTTCTTATAATATTCGGCGAAATGGTGGCAGCGCCGGCTCCAATGTTAACAGACAGTGGAACCCTAACTTTGTTATCTGGACGCGAACACGAATATGGAAAACAGAGGCTGTTTGGATCACTGGGATGGGGAACGGGAGCGTTAGTGGCAGGAGCTGTTGTTACAGCCTTCCACTACTGTCCATACTCAGACAACATCAATTATGTGCCAATATTTTATGTATTCGCTGCGGCTATGCTGATTGATTTGTGCGTGTCCGCGTTTTTCAAGTTTGTGTCGGACAATGAAAAGGAAGTGGACTCGGATGCTAAAGGGTGTATTCTTGGGCTTAAGTTGTTTGGTAATGTGAAGAACGCAGCGTTTATCTTCGTTCTATTCTTCTGTGGACTCTCGCACAGGTAGGGAAGGACTAATACTTATTTTCTGTTGTGAATGTGTACTTTTTTTTTTACTTTAGGTGGCTGCCGACGAGAAAAAATACAGCTTCTTCCTACGCTCCCACGCAACGACGAGACACAATTATTTGAACCTACGATATGTGCGCGCACTAAAACCGCTCAAAACAGCGAATAATTTTCCTATAAGAATACATGAAAAAGAATATTTTGACAAAGTTTGGATCGAAAGAAATGACACGAGTTTTACTTATAGAAAAAGCGGTAGTTATACTTTTTTTGCAATCGTTTTAGACGAAAAATTGTCAAGGACAAGAAGCCGGAATAGAAAAATACTTTTCATTATATTTTTCAACATATTCTATTTTTTACTTATATTTGTAAAAATATGTATGTGTAACGGTTCTAGATTATCTCGAGGACTATAGTCAAGATGCGTGACGTTCAAGTTCTAGATTATCAGTTTATTCAGAGTTCAGTCAGTCAATGATTTCACAATTCCACGTTACAGGATTAATTTCACGAGTTCAAGTTTTCACGATTTCAGGTTCTCACGATTTCAGGTTTTCACGATTCGCTAGAATGACAATTGCAAAACCTTATATGAGAATATATTCTGTCCAAGAAAAACGGAATCAATATACTTACACATATGTGCTGTCCTGAAGATAAAATCATTCGAATTCCGGATTCATTTTTTAAGAACAACAACTTGTCTACTCTTCCCTATATCAACTCTGCCCCATTCCCACGAGCTCCTTTTCTCTCTTCCACAGGGAACCCGCTTCTATCATGCATAAGCTATAACAGTATGATTAAGGATTCCTGAAAACAATAAAATTAAAAGCTTGATTACCAGCTATTTGAATATTTTCGAAGGATGTTTTTAATATTGCTTCTTTTCGGATCCTTCAAAAAATTGTTCCTGCACTCGTGTCCAATCGTAAATATCTAAAAAAAAAAATTCACAGAGTTGAAAACAACATTAACTTCAGGCTTAAAAAATCGAAATTCGAAACCTTTTTGATGGATTGTTTACTATAGTAGGCAGTCACCTTAACGATTAAGAGGCTTAACGATTAGAGGCTCTCTTGGAAAGGCTGCATATGATTTCGTTGACAGGAAAGAGCTTTTCATCTACTTCAACTCAGGAAGTCAGCACTTTTGATACGAGAGAATGTTTCTCTTAGTTTTAAGTAGATGTGACTAAGTAGATGTGACGATGATTTTAAGTTTTGAGCTTACATATATCTGTCCTTGTTTGTTTTTACGAGGGTAGCACTAGCCAGTGTCTGACAAACCTGTCGGGCCATCGTTCCATGATCGAATTGAGTTAAGGAGTAGATTTTCTTGGAAGGAGAAAAAAACAGAGAACCCGGAGAAAAAACCCTTGAAGCACAGGAGAAAACCAACAAACAACCCAAATCACATACGACACCGAGCCCGGCGAGACTTGAACCCGGGTCGCATCGATGAGAGGGTGCTCCCCGCGCGTGCTACTTTATTACGGCTAAAATGCAGCAGACTAAACTTAACGTACCTTTGGCAGTTAGCCCGCAGTTTACGGGATCGCAACGAAAACGAAATATGATTCATTTGTTTGAATAATGCTTCGATGTTGCTTCAGTGTAGCATCTACTAGTGTGATGCAATTACAGTTGTTATTGTTAGGGGTCTATCAATTGATTACGGGGTAGCCCCCCTCTGTTCCTTTGTATATTAGTTGCGCCATATTTCAAATGGAATTTTGTCCAAATATCTTAAGCTTCATCCTACTGAGTCAAATACTCTCTCCACTTCTCACTAGCTGATCCATCCAGGGGGGCGTCCTGCGGTGCACCCCCCCTCCCTGTGTCTCCAGATCCTGGTTGTCTGCCCTCGCTAACACGCATAACCAATATCAAATGGCTCTAATGAATATACCTTTGAGTTTTTACAAGCAATTTTTTTTATTTCTACTAATATGGTTAATTCTTTTCTTTTTTAGCTTGAAACTCTCATTTCTGTTCTGGTTTCTCCAAGACATCGGAGGCACCCCTGTGCTCTTCACCCTCATTGTCCTCATCAACTCTCTGTCCGAGGTCTTCATGTTCTTTTTCGCGACATACATCGTGAAAAGGGTAGGCCACGATGCTGTGTTATACAGTGGCCTCTGGTGCTATGGGATCAAGTTTCTCATCTACTCGTATATCAAGAATCCCTGGCATGTTTTACCGTTGGAGTCTTTGCAGGGTGTGACGTATGGGCTGGTGTGGACTGCTAGTGTATCGTATGTTGTTGCAGGGCCAGGTAAGATTATCAGACACCACTATCAGTACGTGTTTTTCTTTTGAATTAGAATCTGATTATTATTTAATGTATGTGAGAGACCAGACTACGAGGTGAACATGGTCTGTTGGATGTAAGGATAGAAAGATGAAGGGAAGGAGGTCTGGGGGGTGCATGGATGGAACGGTGCATATAGATGGAGGAATAGAAGGATGGATGGGTGGGTGGTTTAAACGAGGATATGAAGGAGTAAATGAAGATTTGGAGGGATAGAAGGATGGCTAATAAAGAAATATTGCATAAAACAAATAAAAAAGGAGTGAAAAGGGAGGAAATAGCATCATTAAAAAAGTAAACAAAAACACCCAAACTAACAACAACAAAAAAGAAACAAAAAACAAAAAAAAAAACAAACAAACAAAAAAACAAAAACAAAAACAAACAACAACAACAACAACAACAACAACAACGACACCGGCATAAAGAAGAACAAGCAAAGTAAAGGAAATAAGCAACGATAAATAAAGTAACGAAGAAATAAAGATATAACTGCGGTATCGAAACTAGCTCTTTATTCCAAATGCACCATATGATAAGCCTGGTCGAGTTCACAAGTACTCGCTGTTCTTTATCGCGATATTCAACGGATGTCGTGCCGAATTATTATCTTTTCGATCGATACATGTTTAATGACTAATTCTAATTTGGTGCGATAGCATAAAGCGGTACTTTACCCTATTTTTTTGCGTCTAAGAGATTTGATAAGAAAAACAGACAATATCTTCGAAATACAAAATATATCGTGACACGGATATTTGTTGCTTAGGCTTTTTCATTCGTATTTTTGTAGCCTTAGGGCTGCAGCGTGGTACGTTTAACCCTTAACACTTAGAGACTAATAATTCTAGTGAAAAGTGAAAATTGAATCGTTGTCCTCGCAGACTGAAAGACTGCAGGGTTAACGCTAATGATTTCCACAAGTATATTGAAAAGATTGATTGCTGATAGGTACTCTTTACAAAGAAAGAAAGAGACTAAGAAAGGAAGAGAGAAAGTAAGAAAGAAAGGAAAAAGAAAGAAAGAAAGAAAGAAAGAAAGAAAGAAAGAAAGAAAGAAAGAAAGAAAGAAAGAAAGAAAGAAACTAATCATAAGAAGAGTTATAAATAAGTAGAGGATATTACATGGGCGCGCGGAGATACGAAAAGATCTCTCACGAGTGAGCGAAACGACGGAGCCCAATACCGAATATATATTTTTCCAACGCCGTCAATATTTCATGGTATTGTCTTCTCAAAATAGAAATTGCTTACTATCAATCACGTGACTTTTTGGAGTTGACTGGGGGGCAAACAAGCGGTTGACTGGGGGGCAACTAGTCAAAACATATCAAAATAAGTCCTCAAACTATTGTATTTGACTATTTTCACGACATCAAACCAGAAAACAAGAGATCAAAACCACCTCCAGGATTCTACAAGCCATCAAAAAAGAACTACATGTATTACCCGAAGTGACGTCTATTGATAGCAATCTATTAGTTTTGTATTGCGATTCTAAACAATTTTATACACAAAAAAGAAAAAAAATATCCGATTTTTGTTGATTAAAAGCGAAATTCTCCTTACGAGCGCGCGAAATAGTGCAAGCAACAAGCGTAAAATTTGACGTGCACGTGCACGTGCTCAAGCTTTCCTTTTCGTTCAATCAGAAACCTTAATTTTGAAACGACAATACCACGAAATATTGTCGTCTCAAAAAATATATGAAACTAGCTGTTTAGTGAATCGCGATACTAAGTTTTAAATGATTTTATAATATACATATTTTGTGAGAGTACGTTAAATGTTATTTGAGAACAACGGCAATTTTATGACTCATGCGTGGTTGGTAAAGTGTTGATATTGAATGACCAGCTTGTTTCAATACTGTACGAGTGTTGGGCAGCTGAGTCAAGGGGACTTTAAAGAAGTTGGTTATATAGTGTTTCTGTATGTCAATCAAACATGGTTTCCTGTGTTAACAGAAAATGTGGAAAATAAATTGAGATGAAAGGTGAAATAAAAAATTAAAATTAAAAGAAAAAAAAAAGAAAAGAAAAAAAAAAAAAAAAAAAGAAAAAAAAAAGAAAACCCGATCAGAAAGAAAATTGCTCTGAAAAATGTGTGTAAAATTTAATACTTAATATTAAAAAAAATTTCCCTTTCTTGGCATATTTGAATATTTAATTTCATGATTTTGTAAGAAATTGTTATAAAACATGACAAACTTCATATTTATTAAAAATGACAAAACATGTAAAAAAAAGTATATATAAATATGAATACGAAATACAGGAGAAAATAGCATGCAAAATATAGAACTTAGAAACAAACAAACAAAAAAAAAAAAAAAAAAAAGAAGACAAAGGTACCCTTTGCAATTCTGCTTTGTTATTCAAATTTGTATTTCCTCATGAAAATAGTAAAAAAAAAAAAAAAAGAAAATGGTGCTAACAGAACAAAAGAAAGTGAGTAAGGGATTATTCTGGTTGTGGTAGTATACCCTTATTTCAATAAAGTTAGTCGCCTGAAAAGCTACAAAGCTGAGACCTGCAAGGATTATGGGTAGTTACATTTTACATGTTTCAACCGCTTTAATAACTGTTGATGGATTTAAGATCTTTTACCAGTTACAGTCTCACCTCGTCTGAGCATCCTCAAGCTGCAAATCGTATCAAAAGATTTACTCGTTTGATATTAAAAGTTTCCCATGATCCTCAGTGATCTCAGCTTTCTAGGATTTTTGGTGACTAACTTTATTGAAATAAGTGTATACAGACAAGACGAGGTATCTTTCTTGATATTTTTTTCAGAAAGCCCTAACAACAAGCCCTGACAACTCGGGAAAAAAAAAAAAAAAAAAAGAGAAAAAGAAGAAGAAGAAGAAAAAAAAAAATCAGGGATGATATCCCATAATTTTTGATATGCTTTTGATATACTTATATATATATTGGAAGCGACCATAATTTTTCCATTTATCTTTTATATTTTTCTTAAGTTATTCTTACTTTTCCTGATTTTCAAAGCAGACATTTTGATCTTGGTCAAATCTAACCAAATTTCTACTTTGGTACATAACCCAAAATGTCGGCATGTTTTTCGGTTATTTTATTCTCTTGCGAATGGTTTTTTAAATTAAAAATGGATACTATATTTTATTTTTCAGGATACGGCGCAACTATTCAAGGGATTATCCACGGGGTATACTGGGGCCTTGGCATGGCTGTTGGCGGTGTACTCGGTGGATTTCTCGTTCACGTGCTCGGCGCGCGTGTGACTTTTAGGATTACCGCTGGCTGCTCGCTGGGAATTTTGGTACTTTTCTTCGCGTTGAACAATTTCTATCGCAGAAGAGATGATTACATGCCAATTTCGACAGAACCTGACCAAAAGACTAAGAAAGAGAGTGAGGAGAGTAAATAACACCACAGGAAACCCAAATATTATTATTATTATTATTATTATTATTGTTATTTTCGATTAAAAAAATTATCGGTAGTAATAATGATTATCAGGTTGAGATTTCTTAAAATTGATAATTTGATAATTGATAAATGAAACTCAAAGAGTTATTCTTCAATTGTGCGTTACGCGGCTTCTGTGGGGAACGTTGGTGTCTTTAATATACAGTCCTTTGACTAAACGTTGTCGTTGATCGGATCATCCCTACGCGCCTAGACCGAAAAGGATAACGGGTAAATTACCCAGAACTTGCGTCATCCAAACTGCTCGCCAGCGTTAAATCTTCGCCGTATGCTCGAGGCATGGTTTTAGCAAATTAAATGGGATCGAAAAAAGCGAGCTCAAGACGTGTTAGATAACATATGCGGCAGCTAGTAACTGTGAATTAATTATCCCCATGATCCTTTTCGGCCTAGGCGCGTAGGGTTGAAGCCGATCAAACGACAACGTTTAGTCAAAGGACTGTATTAAACAAAGTATTTCTTATTAGCATCCATTGTTAACAGCACCATAATGTTCGCCATGCGTTAGTCTTTAACTCTCTGGGGAATGCTTGCAACCTGTAAATTGACTGGGACCGAGAGAAACATCACTTGCTAGTTAGGGTTTACAATACAAAATGTTATCCCGAGGTTACAGTCAATAAGTGTTTGTTTATATACCAAGTGTCAAAGAAAAAGAAAAAGAAAAAAAAAAAAAAAAATTAGATAAACTTACGTTTCCGTGAAAATCACTTCCGGTATTGGTATTATATTCCCGGTCAACAACTGTGAGTCGTTGCCGGGGAAACATCGAAACCTGTTCAAGTTCACGTGATACCCTCTCGCCCAATCAGAGCACGAGAAAAATGGACTTCGACAGTTGGTATATAACAAAGACTTTTATTCCCAAGAAGGCTTGAAATCACGGGAAAAGCGTTACGCCCAAAGTTAAGGGATACTTGCCTAGACAATTTTAACTAGAGCAAAGATATGGGGGACTTTATTTTACAAATGGGGTTCACTTCAAAATAAATGCATTGGAATTTGGATTTTTTTAAAGTAAAGAGGGTATGAATTGTGTAAAATGCGATATTTCTTTTATTAATGAAATGTGATTAAATTGATAATTAACTAAAGAAAAGATCGTTTGGTTGCATTCAGCTTTATCAAAAAACTCTGCTGTCTTAGCCAAAATGCGATAGATAATAGAGCATGTTACGTCATAGCCGCCATGTTGGTTGACGATAACGAACCATTATTCCTCATTAGCTTCTCTTGTAAGATCAACCAGCATGGCGACTGTTTCATTGGTATCCTCTTATTTTAAGGGTGTATGTTACGTCAAAGCCGCCATGTTGGTTGACGATAATCAACACATCCCTCATTAGCTTCTCTTGTAAGATCAACTAACATGGCGGCTATTTCATTGGTATCCTCTTAGTCTAAGGGTGAATGTTACGTCATAGCCGCCATGTTGGTTGACGATAACGAACCATTATTCCTCATTAGCTTCTCTTATTAGATCAACCAACATGGCGGCTGTTTCATTGGTATCCTCTTATTCTTAGGGTGAATGTTACGTCATAGCCGCCATGTTGGTTGACTATACAAAGCATTCCTCATTAGCTTCTCTTATTAGATCAACCAACATGGTGGTTGTTTCATTGATATTCATATCTCAATGATTTTGAGTTACATGGTTGCACATACCGTATGCGCGTTAGGCGATTAGAGGGATATAGTTCATATAGAGACGAAATAGGTCATTCAAAGATCCAACACTAGCTGTCTAGATAGCCTCCTCCGCATGCATCTCTCTTCTCTCCTTTTAAGTATTGGGCTTCCTGTGTCTTTTTAGCTCCTAGTCTCTTTCGACAGTAATTCGATTTGGCGACACGGGAATCCCAATTCAACAAAAAAGAAAAGAAAGACGAAAGACGCCTGCGGAGGAGTCTACTGTCTGGAATGACTTGTTTTTGAGCTTCTTATTCTCGTCAAGAACAAATAATAATAATAGTGTTGAGATATTCAATGTTGTTTGTAGTTGATGAAACCATTTTCTTTTTGTTGTTGTTGTGCTCACGTATATGCCCATAATTCCTTTCCCTCTTGGAATGACCTATGGCCTATCTCCTTTCGCTGCGACAACCTTTTAGAAATAGGTGCCTAAATAGATCACAAATTGTCAAACGATTTATTGACTTATGAGGTCATAAAATCTCTTATTGAGTGTGACACTGGCCACGAAACAAAGCCGCTTGAACGCTTAATAGGTGACCGCTTTAAAGAGGTTGGTTGGTTAATAGAGGTACAATCGAGGACAAAAACTATTTCGGGAATTAAAATGGCGACTGCTCTCTCACAATACACCAAATCGAAATATTGCGACCAATTTGCATGAATAAGTATCTTTCTGAACTGAATAGTCTCGTGTTCACGTGGAAACATAAAAGCGTTTTCTCATGTATGAGAGGCTAGGCATTCAAGAACAAAAGTTATTTGAATTGGCCGCCATATTCAGTTCGATTCGGTGTATAGGTTGGACATTTAATTGTGGTTGACTGTGAATTAAAATAAAATGCTTTACGGTCAGATATATGTAGCAATGCATGTGTACATGTGTTTTTTTATTATTGTTATTTAACCATATATTTTCTCATCGTTTTATATCATTATTAATAATAATAATAATAATAATAATAATAACATTAATAACAATAATGATAATAATAAATAATAATAATAATAATGAAAATAATAATTTTAATTTTAATTTTGAAAATGTTCTATTAGGAAATAGTGAAGATGTTTTGGTCAATTTTTTGTTTGTTTTGTGGAAATATGTTGTGTATCAGTGTAGAAGCAAGCAAAAAATTCCAGTGTTAAATTATTTTCAAACAAGTTTAAGATATTATGAAAAATTAGAATATGAAGTAGCTAGAAAAAGGTCGAAATTGTTAGTGCATTTAAAAAAATATGAAAAGATTAGGGTAATTTTGTAAGTTGATTGGAATATCGAACGGATGAAATAGTGATATCTAAAATATAGTTCAAATAAATTAATTAAAAAATTAGTAGCATTGTAAATTAGACGACCCTCTGTAAAGAAAAAAAAAATTGTATTGTTTTCAAGTAAGAATTATAAATGTTGTAAAAAAAAAAAAAATAAATAATAATAATGATAATAATAATGATAGTATTATATTTCTTTTTTTTATTAATAATCTTTATTGATAATAAGAAATAAATATTTACAAGATCGTAATTTGTTAAGAACTTATCAAAGTGTAGATTAGTAAATATAATACTAATAATAATAAAAGAGAGTTTGTGCCACCAAATAGATTAATTAGTTATTAGGCATAAGATTAAAACAATTGTCACCAGCTTGCGATACCCAATTTAGAGGGGAGAGGTGGCTATACTTTTGGAGTAAAATCCTGAGTGATTTTGATCTCAAATATTTTTTTCAAACTAAAAGTCAAACCAGAAATGAA
Source organism: Actinia tenebrosa (assembly GCF_029948245.1). NCBI lineage: Eukaryota > Metazoa > Cnidaria > Anthozoa > Actiniaria > Actiniidae > Actinia > Actinia tenebrosa. The sequence continues at coordinate 12,284,977 of NW_028292571.1, read as the reverse complement.
TGTACTATCTATTTGCATGTATGCCAACCAACGTATCTGTGCATACAAATCAGTGTCACTATGAGTGTACCCAAGCATCGATCGACATCGAGCATCGAGCATCAAAATTAAAATTCAAAACGTTTCCGATCTTGATAAGTCTAGACTTCGATACGAAGTTTATTGGAAAGACAAATACAAAAAGCTTACGACAGTTCCGGACATCGTCTGAGAAGAAAAGAAGACATTGTCTAAGAGAGAGAGAGAAGGATATTTCACGGTATCTACCGCTTAAGACAATAAAATCTAGTCAATATTTATTTATTTATTTCAACAATATTTATACAGTGATGTCTCATTTAGCAAAACTAGTCAGAGAGCTCTGTATTTCTATTACAAAACAATATTATATGAGCTATTTATTCATCAATGAACATAGAGGTTTTTAATATTCAGTTTCTGGGGAAGCACAGGTGGGCGTTGAGCGTTAGCCTGTGTAGCCGGCCCTCTTTTGCCGCTACGAAGGCTAGTTGAGCGGTGGATCAAGTCTCACCAGGCTCGTTGTCGTATGTAAGTAGAGCTGTTTGTTGGTTCTCTCCTGTTTTTGGAGAGTTTTCCGGGTTCAAAAACCACAAAAATCAACTTCTACATTCCAATTGGAATTCAGTGGATGAAGAGCTACTCTGTGGAAATTCCACTTTATATTTTCTTTCTTTTTTCTTTTTGCTTCTCATTAGGTATTTGTGCGTATATACGTATAAATGTATACTACAGTGTTTCTGCAATCGAATTTGTATTTATTTTGGACCACTGTTTTGCCTACCTTCGTGTTTTACTGAAGACAGCCTGTTTAGAATAATAATTGTGAACTCCCTGTGGTTTTTGTAATATTTGCGCATACATCTGTCATACTTGACTGCCACTTTTGTCTCTCAGGAAACGACTTAACTCCAAATCTTTTAGTATTCAAATTTACGCCATTTGTCTGTGACAATGAGGAATATATATTCATAGGTTTAGACATGCCTTGAAATACTCCAAGCATCGCCAAAGAAAAGCTTTAAAAGCGATGGAACTGATAAATGTGGACAGTGGACATTTCCTTGAAGTTTTCCAAGCATGATTCCAAGTTCTTACAAACCAATTGAGAGCGATAGCCCGCCAAGAACTTCTGAAAACACTACTAGTCGTGCTCATGATCAACAGAGCGTTCATAAAAGACTACTAGGGAAGGTTAAAGAGATAGATAGAAGTTTTGTAGTTTCGAAGCTATTTTACTTCTTCTTTTACACTGCTCTAGGTGCGCTATTTCCATTCTTCAGCCTGTACTACAAGCAACTATGGCTTACTCCAAGTCAGATTGGTATTTTGCTGGCTCTTCGTCCAACTGTAAAGCTAATTTGTTTACCACTTTGGAAAATTATCACCGAAAAATACAGCAGGCCTAAAGCTGTGTACTTTATTTCAATTTTTGGATGGTTAATTGGATATTATGGACAAACTCTGGTCTACACCTCTGATACACCATGCTATGGCATCAATGTTAACCAAACAGCTTTCTCTACGCCTTTTGCTAGTGTTAATTCAACGAACTTATCCGACCATTTGAATGCATCTTTGATTAAGAAGCGAGAATGGGAGTTAAGAAACACAGAGCTGCAATCACAACCTGAACATTATCTAAATGAGAACAGAGTTCGCAGATCTGTATATGATGAGATAATTGTTGATGAAATTGGAAATGTTCCTTTCAAGAGGAGAATAAGTAAAGAATCACGAAGAATTGTTGGGTCCCCAGAGGAGTCACAAGTGAATGATCAAGCGACGCCTAGAAATATTTTGTACACAGATAAAAATATTCTTAGGACAAATAAGTTGAGTGATAACACAAGACATGATTATACAAGGAAAATTAAAGCAAATGGCTTGGACAAGGAGGACTTGAGACAGGAAGGCCATGGATCAATTGAAAATGAAAACTTTGTTGAAAAGGATTCCTATAAACATTCTAATCTAGAAACAACAGGAATAGTTGCCCCTGGGTTGAACAATGAGGACAAAAACAAAGATATCAGCTCAAATAAATTCGTTAAAGAGGAAAAGATTGATCAACAAAGTGCATTTCTGAAGGAGGACATTAACGATGATAATTCACAGCCACTAATTGAATTAATTTCAAAACAAAAGCATCTCGGGGCATTTCAAAACGGAAACATTTCTAAGAGTCCAAAACCAGCTGATGACTTTAGAGTACGATATAACTTTTGGATTCTAAGAACTCTAATTGTGATAGTCATTCTAACAGAGATTATTACGTCACCAACGCCCATGATAGCAGACAGCGCGGTCATCCAGTCACTTGCAGGATCAAACAGTGACTATGGAAGGCAGAGACTGTTTGGATTCTTTGGATTGGGACTCGCTGCGATTTTGGTTGCTGTATGGGTGTCATATTCTTCATTCTGTCATTACACAAACACTATAAATTATCTTCCCTGCTTTTACATCTTCCTTATTGCTATTGGTGCCACAGTGTTTGTAAGTCTGTTCTTTGACTTCCAGTCAGCCGAGACCAATGGCAATGAAGTCAAACTTCTGGAGACTCTAAAGATATTCAAGTTACCGCGCTATGGGTTTTTTCTCTTTACGATTTTCTTCACTGGATTTGCTCACAGTCTCCAAATTTCTTTTCTATTTTGGTTTCTGCAAGACATCGGTGGAACACCAACCTTATTTGCTATCATTATTCTAATACATAGTGTATCAGAAGTTGTGATGTATTTTCTGGCACCTTACCTTGATAAAGGTGTAGGACATCAAGGAACAATCTGCATCGCTCTTGCATGCTACACGGCGCGTTTTCTGATGTATGGATCTCTGAAGCATCCATGGCTCATTCTACCGATGGAGATGGTCCAGGGACTGACTTATGGAGGTTTGTGGTCCGTCTCTGCTGTGTATATCCAAGCCCCTGAAGGTTAGTATCAGTGTCTTTAATTTGTTACAATTCAGACTAGTAGCATAACTTGACAATTTCTTCAATTTGTATTAAAGGAAGGGCAATGTGCAAATTTCTTGTGCTCATTTCAGACCACAAAACTATTCCCTTGAGTATTGTATAAGCAGTACTCCCATTCAGCTTGAATCAATCTTGTCCCATTTAAGATCACATGACTATTCTCTTGATTATTGTAAAAACAATTAATAGATCCATTCAGCTTGGCTCAATGTTGTCTCATTTCAGACCACATGACCATTCCCTTGAGTATTGTATAAGCAATAGACCCATTCAGCTTGGCTTATTGTTGTCCCATTTTAGACAATGCGACCATTCCCTTGAGCATTAAAAAAATATGGGCCACAATGCATGTGCACTGAAAATATTTTTTTTATTTAACAGAAGCTACCAAGATGATCCAAAGTATTCTGCACGGAGTGTACTGGGGCGTTGGCATGGCAACAGGGGCGCTCGTCAGTGGTTTTGTCATCGAAGCGTATGGCGTGCAAAACGAATTTCTCGTAATGTCTCTTTTGATGGCCATCATTTGTATAGTGCATCTATTTATTCTATTATTTGACCGAATTCAGGTAAGTAAAATGCTTGAAAAGATAAGACAGATCCAGGTTTAATAGGACGTTTGCATGATGACGTCATTTGACTCCCACTACGAACATTCTTTATTTAGCACCATAGACAAATTATAGATATACATTGAATATTTGTAACAAATTAAAACATTTACAGATGTATGTGACACTAGAGAAAAACGTTTGGGCATGCGTGCATTTCAGCACGTTTTCTAAGAATTTTAAAGAGTTTGAGTGAGAAAATAAATGTTTGTTTTCTCCAAGTATAAGAAAAAGTTCGAGAGTATACTTTTGTTAGACCAAGATACTGTATTAACAAACACATTATGAAAGAATTAGTCTTAACTTTCAAGCATGGACACTAAGTTTTGGCATTTTGTGAAGTCCAATTTATCAGGCATGTTTGAAAGTCAAATTTACTTATGTTTTTACTAATTTGCATACTGATTCAGAGCATGCGCAGACGTTTTTCACTCGTGTCGATGCATGCTATATACAGTAACCAAAAAGACTAGCCCAGGTAAATAGGTAACTAACATGATAATGCTTCGCAAATTTTCTTTCTTCTTTAAATTTGTATTCCCTCATGGGAATAGTAAGACAATTGGTGCTAATTAACTGAACAAAAGAAAGTGTGCAAGGGCGTCTGGTAGTAGAGGTTACACGTTCATTCAAGTGACAATTGAATTGAGCATTATATATACAATAAACCAAGTGACTGAAGTAATTATAATCACGTGCACTAAAACTATTAACTCATGCAACAGACTAGTCCGGGATGGTTAGTATTATGGTAATAGTATGTTCATGTGTTGACTATAGATTATACAAGTCTGATTCATGATTCATTATAACCCATCATATATGCTAAATCACAGATTTTCCACACTGAGTCACGTTTAAATTCTAGCTTATTTTATTTATTCATTCATTTATTTTTATTTGCTTATTTTATTTGAGAATTGAAGATAAATTTAAATTTTTGATCTTTCATTTATCGAATTCTCAATTAACCCTTACAGGAAATGGAAGAGTCTCTCCAACGCAAACGCGATTCTGGACTAGACAAGCTACAATCTGAGAAGAAAGAGCCTGACAATTTCATAGGGGCAGCGGCTGCTCCATTAGTGCCATGCCTCTTGTATGGCAGATAAACTTTGAACCATGAATTGTTTTCACTGCTGTGGTTCTTCCTGCAGTCACACTGAAGCAAATAGATTAGGTCTGGAGGTCATAAACATTAAGTTGACATAAAAAAGTACGTTTATTTTTGAGAATATTTTTGATACCCCTTGAAGCACATTGAAATGCAGCTCAATCTGGGGATAAAGCAATAGGTTCCAATTCTCTGGAGATTGGAATTCTTTTGTATTGTCCCCCAGATCGAGCTGCTTTGACGTCACATGCAAGGGGTCAATGGTGGTTAAATGGATCAAAATTAACTAAGGGATGTACTTCATGTATACGCGCCAACAAATATAATTCAGAAGAGGTTAAATTTACTATATTTATAATAAATAATCTATAATCTTCCTTGTAAGTCTAACTTTTGTATTAAACACATCTGGCTTTATATCTTTAGTCATTATTTTATAAGAAAAGAAAAAAACAAGATGAGAAAACAAAAAATAGCAAAAACACTTAAAGCAAGACCTGAAATAACCTTACAAAACTGATAAAGAAAACACCCTTTAATTAGGATAAAAAGAAGAAAGAATAAGAAAAAAGGAAGGAAAAGATAAAAGGAATAGAATAGATTATGGAGTTAACTGCTAGCTGGGGGGGAAGGGGGGGGGGGGGGGGGCGTTTGAGGAAAACGGAACATTTTACCCAAAATATTTGGCTTTGACCTTTATTCGGCGACCAGTGATAGTCCAAAAAGGATTTCCCTTCCATAACTAGACTTTGCTTCATAAAAAGATGTATCAATTGGCGATGTCACGTGACTTAATGGGGACAGCCGAATGGTTTTCTATGCCCTATAATCCGCAGAATCAATTTTATCAAAATGTCTGGTAAATAATGTTCCACCTTGTTCTACCTTTTTTTTAAAAGAAAGAATAGTAGAGAGAGTCAAGTTTGTGTAAAGGAAGTAGAATATGGATGGAAAGGGCTCGAAGTTTCTTTTTCTTTCTTTCTTTCTTTCTTTCTTTCTTTCTTTCTTTCTTTCTTTCTTTCTTTCTTTCTTTTTTGTTGTTGTTGTTGTTTTTGTATGGAACAAATGAGTTTATAATAAAGAGGAGGAAAGTTTGCAAATGCGCAGAGTGTAAATAGTCATTACGAATTCCTTTGCTTTCTATTCGGTTTAATAGAAGCGGTTCTATATTCCGGCCACGTTATCTCGATTCTCTCAGCCCAAACGAATTAGCCAATCAGCAAACATTTTCCTTACCTCAATATATTTCCTTGTTATAAAGTGTCAGCTCGATAAACACCTGTATCGCGATCCTACTTTAAGTTTGATCGAGAGAGAGCCACCAATATAGACCCGTATTGTCGGCTCAGAATTACCGCGCGTGATTGGCTCATGAGATTTGATTGACGGCGAAAACAGCACTTTTTTGGTACCTCAGTCTGGTTTGTGAATGCAACGGTTCACATTGGAATCTCAACATCGATGGCGGAAAATTTATTTCTTACATGTTTTACATCCTTTTTTTACAACTTTGATCTTCATAACTTATTTCCTGACTTGTGATACACAAGGATAAGAACATGATATGCTGTTCCTACGCTTTCTGCTACAGGTGAGTGAAAAACAACGCCAAATATTTGTTTTCATTCAATCTAAACTTTCGAAGAAAACTCGACTTTTAGAAGTTATTTCATGACAAAAATAGTTGTAAAATCAAATAAATTCTCTTAACTATTTGTTTTACAAAGCAGAGTAATGAAATTAATTCTAGTGTTAAAAGTACAATCAAAACAGGTAAAACTTACAAAAAATCTTTTTTTTTGCGAAAACTCAAAAATGTGCTCGGCAATTTTCCAGAAACCGTTGCTAGGGTGACCACTGTTAGGTAGTGAGAACTTCAAACGAATCAGGCTTTTTAATCGCTTTTTTCTTTATTTTAAGATTTAAGAATAGGAGGATCGCGATACAAAACTTATTGCGATTTTGAGCCGACAATACGGGTTTATATTGGCGGCGTTGGAAGAAAATATATTCCGTATTGGCCTTCGTCGACTACGACCAATACGGAATATATTTTCTCCCAACTAGCCGCCAATATAAACCCGTATTGTCGGCTCAAAATCGCAATAAGTTATAAAAACAGCATCTACGGAACTCCAAAAGTAGAAAATAAAGCTTATCTGCGACAAGATCCAACACATATATAGAGAGAGAGAATAAGAGAAAAATATCAAATGCCCTTGGCAGGATTCATATTCATATTCATATTCATATTTCATATTCTGGCTGCGTTACCAGCGTGGTTGGTCCTTGTAGTGTAGTGTTTAACACATCGGACTAGAATACCGAAGACGTGGGTTTGGATCCTGCCAAGGGCATTTAATATTTTTCTCTTATTCTCTCTACTTCATTATATACACACCGAACGCATAATTTATTACTACATATTATATAGAGGATTTGCACCATCACGTGCCCATCCCATAATACAACTTGGGCAGCCTGTGGTTAGATGGCAGAACAATAAAATTCCTTTGCTCTCGGGGATTAAAGATTCTTTCTCATGTAAAACGATTGTATTGTTCCTGCTATCTAACGTGGCTGCCGTCACGCGGTGGTTCAAAACCTCTTTATTAGAAATAGTCAAGAGAATATGAACTAAGAGAAGGAATCCTACCTATATAGCCTTGTAACCATCATGTGCACCGTTTGATGCTATTTTTAGCTTGGAGATATTTTGAGCGAAGAACCTGATTGGTTGATTTCTTGAGGGTAGGCGGATTCCAGTCTTGAAATAAACAAAGCCTGTGTTTTTGTCGTTGACGTAGCGAAATATGGCGCTTTTCGTGTCCTAAGACGAGGCATTAAAGGAAGCATGATTATCGCGCGGGCATGGTAACGAGTTAAAAATAGCATCAATGATCCTAAAAATAGCATCAATGATCCTAAAAATAGCATCAATGATCCTAAAAATAGCATCAATGATCCTAAAAATAGCATCAATGATCCTAAAAATAGCATCAATGATCCTAAAAATAGCATCAATGATCCTAAAAATAGCATCAATGATCCTAAAAATAGCATCAATGATTCTAAAAATAGCATCAATGATCCTAAAAATAGCATCAATGATCCTAAAAATAGCATCAATGATCCTAAAAATAGCATCAATGATCCTAAAAAAAACATCAATGATCCTAAAAATAGCATCAAAGTGTGCACATGATGGGGCACGGGGATTCCTTCTCTTAGTTCATTTTCTCTTGGAATAGTATATTGTGTTGTTATCAGTGAAAAATACTTCATTTTGACAAGCAGAAATAGTAAACACTAGGAGATATTCGCTCTCACAAATAATGCATTGTGATCCTGGCTCATGAAAAACAAGATGAGTAAGATTGAAAAAATTGAATCGTTTCTTTATTTGAATAACAATGATTTAAGGTAGCTCGATGGGGGTTTCTCAATGTGCTATTTTTAAGCTTCAATTCGCATATTCGCGGGTGCAAACTATTCAATTCATTGGAAAAACAAATTGTCGAGGTTTTACTGTAACACGAACAGGGACCACTTGAACGAAAACTAAGATGAAAAAGTATTTAGCCAATTTGGAAATAGCAAAAACAGTATCATATTGAGCTCAGCCAATCACAATCACTCATTCCCACGGTTGTTGATAACATCTGATTTTTCTCCTAAGATATCTAGGCTTCGTAGCTTGTTCCTTAGTTGGAATTCAATTTTGACTTTTGCCTAGAGCTAGGTTTCTAAAGATAACTGACAATTCTCACTTATTTGGCACCCTCTCTAAATAAAAACTGATTTCGATATATTTCTTGTTTATCCTTACAAAAGCGGTGTTGATTCCACTGGAATATTCGTGATCACAAACTCTATTGTACGGTAATGATGCCTGCTGGTGTAAATTTTAAATCCATTCAACTACGAAAAGTTTGTTAACATGCAGAAACCAATCAAAAGAGTTTGCTATGGCTGTGAAATGATAGAAAGTGACACAAATTCATTATTTAGTGAGAAGAGTGCTCAACATCAACTTTCAAAAATGCTAGTGAATTAACGGTAATATCATGAATTCTTAGAATCCATCTACCTCTTTGCTTCTCCAAAGACATTAGCACAGCAAGGTTTCTAAAGCTACCTTATAGAAGATATATTTATGTGCTTCTAAATCTTGGACTAAGAGGGGAACTGTAAAGTACAGGAACGCGGAAGTCAAAAGTGATTTGATGACGAATATATAAATCTCTTATCATTCAAGTTACAAGAACCGGCAAACCAAGACAAACCAAGTAAGGAAAGTACATATTTATATCAATAATAATAAAACAGTAAAGCGATTGTGAAGAAGACTGGTTGGCAAGTTAATGGTTTATATATGTGCATGAGGATATATATTTGTACTGTGGTTGTAATGTATCGAATTGAGCTGATCCTCGCAGTATATGAAGCATCTTATGCAGCTGCAAATTGAAAGACTCAGAAAAAAGATTTCAACCCGTGCTATCACGATTCCGGTGAAATGCTCTAACCACTGAGCTACCAAGTCTCATATGTTGCCTCATATGCTGAAAGGATCACCTCAATTCGATACATTACAACCGCAGTACAAATTTATATTTCATATATATTCTTCATACGCACATATATATGCCATATATACCAAAGAATAATTTTCCTCTGAAAACGTTAGATTAATAAAGCTCTCAAGCGGAAGCGAAAAGTGACTTGATGAAGACATGACGAAGACAACAATCTCTTATCATTGAAAGCCACAAGAGAGCAAACGAAAAGAAACAAGAAAGTAAGACCAAGTAAGGTAAGTACATATTTATATCAATTCGCCTGGTGGGTTGCAAGCCATTCCCCAGGAAAGTTTAAAAGTAAAAAGCATGGCGGCCATTGTGATGCGTTAACAGTGATGCTAATAATAAATAGGAGCTTTGTTGTGTCGGCGTTAAGGTGCTACTTGGACGAAAAGCGCTCCAAAATTAAAAAACTCTTTCATTCGAGCTGAAACTTTGCTGAAATAATCTTGAATACATTGAGAACCACTCACTGAAATATCTTTCTGATATTCAAAAGGAAAGTGCCAAAATTTTACGATTTATTTTCGTCCGCCATTAATTTGTTTGTCTCACGGCCAAACAGTCATTATGTACAGTATCCTAAAAAATGGTGAGTTCTGATTGGCTGGTTGAGCGGGCGGTATCTTATCAGTATCTGCCCACGCGCGCGGTCCGGTATCCTTTGCCGCTAAACAACAAAACAAAACGATTACAAAAACAAGTAAAAAAATACGGGAAAAAAACAAATAAGTTATTTACCGTCCTATAGTCGGTCCGGATAGGGAAAAACTGTGCCCTCGGTCCGTATATTCAAGACCTTGGCCACAGTTTTTCCCTATCCGGACCTCCTGGCCGGTAAATAACAAATATTTATATAGTAATATTTATGTTGCACACTTTTAGTGTGCAGTTTTAGTGTTTGTACTCTATCTGATAAGTGAATGAAAAAACCGCTTTGTTTTATGCTAGTGTGGATATCAATGGAAGTATGGACCGTGCATTGATTAATACTGGTACTGATGTCAACAAAACGGATAATACGGGAAGAACTGCTTTGTTCTATGCTGTTCGACGAATTCACAATCAAAATATGGTTCATGCATTGATTGATGATGGTGCTGATGTGAACATAAAAGATAACGAAGGAAAAACTGCTTTGTTCTATGCTGTCCAACGAATTTACAATAAAAGTGTAGTTCGTGCATTGGTTGATGATGGTGCTGATGTAAACATAAAGGATAACGAAGGAAAAACTGCTTTGTTTTATGCTGCTGTAAAACCGTACAATGAAAATATTGTTCGTATATTACTTGATGCTGGTGCAGATGTCAACGAAACGGATAAGGAGGGGAAAACTGTTTTGTTTTACGCTGTTAGGGATCGGAACAGTAAAAATGTGGTTCGTATGTTAATCGATGCAGGTGTTCATGTCAACAAAAGGGATAATAAAGGGAAAACTGCTTTGTTTTATGCTGTTCATAAGTTGTACAACAAATCTATCTTTTCTGAAAGGATTGATCTTGATGTAATAGACATGGGAATAATCTTGAGAACGAAATCGGAAACGGAATCGGAAACAAAATCGGTAACGGAATCGGAAACGAAATCGGAGATGAAATCGGAAACGAAATCGGAAACGGAATCGGAGAAGGTATCGGAAACGGAATCGAAAACGGAATCGGAAACGGAATCGGAAACGGAATCGGAAACGGAATCGGAAATGTAATCGATTACGGAATCGGAAAAGAAATCGGTAACGGAATTGGAAACAAAATCGAAAACGGAATTGGAAACGAAATCGGAAACGAAATCGGAAACGAAATCGGAAACGAAATCGGAGAAGGAATCGGAAACGAAATCGGAAACGGAATCGGAGAAGGAATCGGAAACGAAATCGGAAACGAAATCGGAAACGGAATCGAAAACCGAATCGAAAACCGAATCGAAAACGGAATCGGTAACGGAATTGGAAATGAAATCTAAAACGGAATCGGAAACGAATTCGGAAACGAAATCGGATGCCGAATCGGAAACAAAGTCGAAAACGGAATCGGAAACGAAATCGAAAACGGAATCAGAAACGGAATCAGAATCGGCAAGGGAATCGGAATGGGAATGGGAATCGGAAACGGAATCGGAATCGGCAAGGGAATGGGAATGGGAATGGGAATGGGAATCGGAAACGGAATCGGAAACGGAATCGGAAACGGAATCGGAAACGGAATCGGAAACGGAATCGGAAACTGACATGGAAATTGACCTGGACACTTTTGACATGAATATGAACCTGAACACTTTTGGAAGGGAAAATATTTTTGTTTCTGAAATACCATTCGTGTTTTTTAACGGTCCTGCAAATATATCCATTACACAGATGTTAATTGAGGATGGTGGTTCTCTGCTAAATGCAAAAGATAACTATGGTAGAACCCCAATGTTCTATGCATTGATAACGTCACTTGAAACAGCAAGTCTCTTGATTGACAAAGGAGCAAATCTTAAAGCGAGAGACAATTGCAATGTCAGCATTATTGCTTTCTTCGTTGAACACTGTTTACGAAAAGGAAATGACATGTCCGAAGGGCTCGATCTGCTCAGAGAAAATGGTATCCAACCAGAGACTATCTTCGAGAGTTTGGTCAGTGTGGTGTTTTGTAGTAGCTTAAAACTACGTATAAGCACTCGTTTCGGTAAATTTCAAATGGAATCGCTGTCTGATGCTTTGGAGACAGCCAAATATTACATGGAAGAAGAGGACCCTAGACAGCCAATCCTTAATGGGATTTTGACGACAATGGAGAATTACAAGAGCGAAAAAGATATCTATGAAAACGTGGTGTCCAAAATTCTTGCCCCACTTGTAGAACTAGGTGCTGATCCAAACACTGCTGACTCACAAGGGAATACAGCTCTTCACTATGCAACTCGTTTGATATTCGAGAATGTGTCACAAGAGACGGTAAATGACATATGTCGGAGTCTAAAAGAAGTCGATGCTTCATTTAACGCAAAAAATCACCAAAGAGAAACTCCCGCTTTGTTTTGTTTGTCTGAGAAGTTTCTCCATGGCATAAATGGTATAAATACAAAATTTGATTTAGTATTTACACAAGTTTACGGGAATCTGATTGAAAAGGGATCAAGTGTAGATGACATCGAAAAAGGTGGAAATTCCCTTTTTCATTTGATCTTGATTCTCTTTGAACGAGTTCTTTATTTTCGCACGAAAACGAGTGAGAGGGGAAAAGTCTTGGGCGAAGTTGCAGACCTTTTACAGTTGTGCTGTGAGGCAGATACAGCAGCACATGTAACTATCAACAGGAGAGACGCCCATCTCAATTCACCACTCCATCTCTGGTCGGAATTGAAATGTATCGAACTTTCTCAAGAGAATGATTGGCAATATCTAAGAAAAATTTTGAACCTCTTATTAAAGTGTGGAGCTAGATTAAATACCAGAAATGAAAATGATGAAACACCTTTACATTTGTGTACAACATGGCGTGCAGCCAAACTTTTGTTAGAAGAAGGTGCAAATCCAAACGATGTGGATTCCTCTGGACACACGCCTCTACTCTCCGCTGCATTGAGATTCAAACAAAGAACTACATACAGTAATCATTTCCTTGAAGCGTTTTATGAAGACGTATCCAAACGTCTGTCAAAGGATTCCCGCTCTGGATACAGACGTGCACTCTCCGCTGCCTTGAGATTTAAACAAAAAAATCAAACTAAAAACGATAATCATATCCTTGAAGCGTTTTATGAAGACGTATCCATAAGCCCAAATACGTTTTGGGAAGCAGTTTTCGAGAAACATCTTGATCCATGGGTTGCAGATAAGCATGGACAATCTGTCTTGGGAGTTCTTGTTGAATCGGAGGCCTTTGTTCTTGCAAAGACCTTTCTGGAAACTGCTGTAAAAATGAAGCTGCTTGAGTCGGATACAATCGCAGTTTCTGTTTTGAAAGTCATTTGCAAAGACAGATCGAAAAGAGCTCTATGGAAGATGAACCTTGTTGAAATAATTCTCAAGGCAAGAGAGAATCCTAACAGGTCCCTACGATGTGATGGAGAGACTCCACTTCACTATTGCTGTAGAAATATAATAGATGTTTTCAATGATGTTTCTCAAACGGCTAGTGATTACAATCATTCATCACTGGCCGGAGAAGACTCTGCCGAGGATGAAACAACATCTGTGCACTGGATCATCGCCAAACGCCTTCTTTGGTATGGAGCTGACTGTACGATTCCTGATTCTATTGGCCAATCTTGTCTGGATATAGCAGAGGCATGTCCTGCACTGAAAAAACTTCTGAGCAGTCCGATAGAAATGGACTAAACCCCTTGACTCATTCCTTGGACTTCCGTTTCGAGGAGGTACAAGCCAGTTCTTGCTAAAATTGCCAGGCGACAGGAATGTGAGAACGTTCAACAGTATTTGGTATCATCAAAAACAATTAGCAAGTGGTTCTTTCGGATTTGTTTTTGCGGGAATTAACGAGAAAGACGGCAGAGAAGTGGCAATCAAGCGAATAAAAAAACCGTGGCTTATTCGGCCACAAAATAAACGAGAAATAAAAAATCTCACTGCTGCCGTAGGTTGTGAACAGGTAGTTCGTTATCTTTCGTTTTTTGGAGGAGAAAAACCTTTGCTATGTGGTTTCAGAATCGATGGAGGGAACTCTGGACGAGTACTTCGAAAGTCCTAGGTTTGATTTAAAGGATAGTGTGCAACTTTGTCAAGATGTCTTACAGGGACTGAACTTTTTGCATTTACATAACATTCTTCACCGGGATCTCAAACCAAGTAATATTTTATATAAATGGTATCCCAAGCTTTGTTTGAAGATTGCTGACTTTGGTCTAAGCTGCCTTATCGAATATAACTCTACTACAGTGTTTGGTACCACTGCTGGAAGAAGATATTGGATTGCTCCAGAAGTGTTGGTAAAAGATCGACACTCTAAAGCATCGGACATGTATTCCTGTGGTCTTCTTCTTCATTACATTTTGTCAGCAAACAAGCACCTGTTTTCTTTAAAGGATGGCGCTAATAAAGATGAATTGCAGTTTGGTGACGAAACTGAAACAAACCTACTTCATGGCTATTTCAAAGGAAGGGACTACTCTCTTAGTCCTGAAGGTGCTAACCTCGTGGTGCAACTACTTAAATACGAAGCAAGGAATCGACCAACTGCTGCAGAATCATTGGCTCACTCCTTATTTTGTACATTAACGAAAAAATAAAACAGATGGATCTTCTAATTCTCGCTGCTCACTGCTGTTGGCAATCGACCAAGCTTGCGTGTAATGTTTTCCCATTTCAGACCCCGTGTCATTCCCTAGAGTACCATTTCCTTGTTTAACGGCCGTGCATGCGAAAACAAATGAATATCAATAGGACTCAAACAAATAATCTTATTATCAAGAGAATGACACGTCGTCTGAAATGGGAAGACATTACGCCCAAGTCGAAAAGGCCACATGCTTGCTATTTATACTTAAAGTGCCTATGCCACCTAACTTAATATTTTCAGTATTGCTTCTACATAAAGTGAATAGTTAAAATGGTAAAAGAATTTCATATGGTTTGAGTGATGCATCTTGGAGATATCAAGATTATACTTCCAATTTGTTAATGAGTGTGATGTCGTTATAGGAATTTAAATTTGCTTCTCTTCGTTTTTAAATTGCAACACTTATTACTATGAGAAAACAAATTTGCTATCAATTTCCTATAAACCCTGAGTAAGGCAATGACGTTATATACGGGATATTTTGCTGCCCTAGAAAAGTTTTGTATATTTAATCATGCCTATAATGACATCACACTCATTAGTATATTAGAAATATGGTGCGGTTCATACGAAATGTTTACGCACACATCTCTGAAAGTACTCAACCAACACCAAACAGAAAATAGTTGTTGGACCCAAAGATTTTGTGTTCTTGGAACATTTTCCAAATCTTCTGAAGGGAAGGCTGTAACCACTAATGAATTCCTAATGAATAGTATCAGACAAGAAAAGAGCAAATGCATGCCGTCACGAAAAAATAAGAATTTAAGTAACATATATGTGTTTTACAATAATCATTTGATATTTCTACTAAGTATTTGTCTATTCCAGGATGAGCACCATGATAATGGGTCTGCTAATATGAGGATTTTTTTCCAATTTTGTTTTTTTAACGTGTTATTTTTCAAATTTGATTAATCATGTCTTGATTGGCTCACACAGCACACTCGAATTCACACGAATTTGATGAACACAAGGGCTAAAGAAATTGCTGGCCTCGAAAATTTCTCAATTAATCAAGCACAGGTTCGAACGCTTTATTATAATGTATCAATAAAACAAAATAGATAAATAAATAAAAAACCTATAGCCATGGACAAGTTTTGAATTTACAACTATTGTAGCTACAACAACAACAACGACAACAACGACAACAACAACGACAACAACAACAACAACAACAACAACAACAACAAAACAAAAAAAAAAGAATAAAGGCCAAAAATACGACCCAATATTCTGCAATATTAAATGGGAATTTTTTCCAATTTTTTTTCCATTACTTAAAAGTGAATTATCAGCAGCTTTGGATAAAATTAGGGACTCATCACTTATATATTGGCTACTTGTTCACTACGTTATGAACTAAAACGTTTTGTTTCCACTGAGGAGAAGGTGCTGCCTTTGTAATAATCCCTAAGTAGTGTGCAGAATGTTCTTGGACGGGCGGATCAGGGCTGATCGCGAATCAGCCCTAGAGATGACGTCATCACACTAGGAGTAGTTAGGTCAGAGCCTTAAGCGTAACGTCATAGGATTTAAGAACCAATCAGAAGCCATTCCGATAACGAAAGCAACTCCGGAGCAATTTCCCAGACCTCCCGCCCTACCTCCGGGAATCTGGACAGTTCATATCTATTTTTAGAACAGCCCAAAGTGAGATGTCATAGGATATTGGAAATCCCCGATCTCCCCGAACCCCTCCAGATAACTGGATAGATCATATCTATTTTTAGAAGTTAATCTTTCCAAACTTCGCTCTGAGGTATCTGAATAGGTCATATCTATTGTTATATTTTTTCCAATATTCTGAGTTTATCCGATAATTTGTTTCTTTTTTTTTTTTTGATTTTCTGTTTTCGAAAGTGGTTATGTTATCGATCTTTAATAAACGATCCTATTAGTCTATATTTTATCTGCAATTTCATCTTTCTCTAATTTTTGAATCCCAATCGAATTTTGCTCATCAGGATTACTTTTAAACTGGCGTCATTAAAACTTTGCCATCCAAAATCGCATACAAGTTGTAATTGTTATAAATGACTATAAAAAAAAATAAGAAAAAACGTACTCGAGCATAAGGATAAAAAAGCAAAACACTACCATTAAAATATATGAAAAATTCCAATAAAATTATCGGTCAAGTAAGCGAAAATAGATCGATTTGAGCAAAATTTGCTCTGAGTCTGCAGTTGGCCTATGTTACTGTTTTTATGAATTATATGCTGCTACTGACTATTTTATTTCGTTTTTGAATAAAAAGGTATATAAATTTTGCTCGATTAAAAGAAATAGATAGTAGCTTATCTGTTAACCAGATGGAACACCGCAGGATGACAAAACCATCACCTTTGCATAATATCATTTCGTGAGATGCTTGAACGCTTAGTCACTCCCGCGCCCGCTCGAGTCTAGTTCCACTCCCTCTCGTCTTTCTAGTAAACAAAATGGCGGCAATGAACGATGATTCTACTGACACAGAAACATTGCTTCGTGATGTCCAAGAGGAATCCATCTGCCCTATTTGTTCCAGGCCTTTCAAAAATCCTAAAATACTGCCTTGTCTACATTCGTTTTGTGCTGAGTGTGTTCGAGATTTAGTCCGTAATCGCCAAGGGAAGGATTTTCTTCAGTGTCCAAAATGCCCTAAGGGAGTCGAGCTTCCCGAACCTTATACTCCTGAGACGCTGCCACCATCCTTATATCATAGACGTTTATTGGATTTACGACTGTTGGAAAACCCACAAGATTCGTCGGCAAGCTGCGGAAGCTGTAACAAGGGTTCGTCTGTCGTGAGCTATTGTTTCCACTGCGGGGAATTTTTGTGTACGGAGTGCCTCAAGGCTCATTCTTTGGTAAAGATTTTAAAGGAGCATAGAGTTGTTCGCTTGGATAATTTTCAACCCAAAGACGTGAGGAGTTTATTACGAAAGCCGCTTACTTGTGGCAAACAGAGCCACGAGGAACAGGCGTTCGAATTCCTATGTAACGACTGTAACACATGTATATGCCATAAATGTGTACTTTCAATGCACCAAGGGCATTCCTCAACATCGCTCGGCCAAGCTTCGGAAACTCGTAAGCCCTTGCTATCCGAAGGTATAAAGAAGCTAAAATCTAGGATTCCTATTTGTGAGCGTCAAGTTAAAAGAGCAAATGATGCAGCAATGTTGCTAGAAAGAAATTTAAATACGGTGAGACTGCAGATTAAAAAGAGAATTGAATCTCTAATCGAGATATTAAAAAATCATGAACTACAGATGATGGTGAAGCTTGATAATATTTACAAAGAACACAGCCGTAAATTTTCCTCACAAAGAAAGACATTTGAAAATAAAATGAACCAATTAAATGAATGTATAGAATTCTCTCATTCAGTTCTTCAGAGGAATCTAGATTCAGAGATTTTACAAACATTTCCATTTGTGACGAGAAGGTGTGACGAATTGGAAAAAGTCACGCAAGAGACCTCGATGAAAACACCGGAAGTTGTCACGATTTCTTATGTTACTGATAAGAGCGTGGACGAGACTATTCAGAAAAGTATACTAGGCAGAGTCCATGTGAGTCCTACTGATATACAGAGTTCTACAGTCGAGGGAAAGGGTTTACATGAGGGTCACCCAAACCACCAATCACAGTTTACTGTCGTGACAGGAAGTACGTCTGGAAGAATGTGTCACGCTAAAGGCGACAACGTGACAGTCAAAGTTAGTGACCCAAGAAATGTTTTTATTAATGCTGATATTGATGACCGCAAAGATGGCCGGTACATTGTGAGTTTTACTCCACAGTTAATCGGAAGCCACGATATCACCGTGTTAATAAATGACAAGAACGTGAAGGGAAGTCCATTCCTGCTCCAAGTCGGCGAACGCTACAAACTCTTGGATATCTTTGGATCTGGCGGGAACGAACAGCTTTTTCAACAACCCCGCGCCGTAGCAACGAACGGCTGCGGTGAGCTTGCGGTTGCGGACAGCGGTAACCATAGAATTCAACTTTTTGACTGCCATGGAAAACAACCTAAATTTATCCGCCAGTTTGGTTCAGCGGGTAACCAAAAAGGTGGCATGCGCTGGCCCTCGGGGGTAACCTTCGACTCAGAAAACAACCTCCTAGTGTCGGATACTGAAAATAATCGTATACAAATATACTCTAAAGAAAAGGAAATCATCTTGGGTTTTGGTCAAGACGAAGTTGAACACCCTCAAGGTATATGTGTCACAGAGAGAGGTAACATCGCTGTTTGTAGCGGTGGACAATCACCCGGAGTAAAGCTTTTCTCGGATAATGGCAAGTTCATTCGGCAATTCAACAACACCGAGAATGGCCGGTTTCCGGCTTATATAACTTACGACCGCGGACGGTTTTTCGTGTCGTACGCTGATGGGAGCGTTGTCAAGGTATTTGACGATAATGGATCGTTTTTGTATAATATTGGATTGAAAGAAAGCGACCCTCATGTTGAGCTTCGACCGCGTGGCCTTACCATCGATAGTGACAATAACTTACTTGTTAGCGACTGTAAAGGTCTTGGTATTCAGATTTATTCTCTGGATGGGAAGTTTCTGAGTACGTTTGGTGAAGAACAGGAGAAGTTTGGTTTATGTCGTTATGTTGATGTTGCGGTTACTAATGATGGGAGGCTTTTTGTTTTGCAGGATTATGGTTTCAGTAACAGAATACGAATCTTTCATTAACATACGCCCAGATCACGTTTTTCTGCTGAAAATATCGCGGTTGCCATGACATCAGCCATTAAGCTTCTATCAATGAAAACGCATGAATTAATGGTAGCGGTGCTGTATTAACAAAATATTAGAAGATCTCTCGCATCCTGAGATTTTTTTTTCATTATTCAGATCTAGAACTGCGATAAGGCATGAACGTAAAAATGAAATTTGACGGTTACTGAATTTGGAATCTAAAAGGCTATTGTCATAATATGTTGCAACGCATCAAGCTGCAATTAATGCTTACAAGAAACTCGCAAAATCTTGGTTTAAAATAATTCGCTATATACCGCTACTGATTTGCATGATTTGATGATGGCATATAATTTACTACTTCTATGTGAATCGTAAATGTATAGCTAGGTTAGCACGTTTACTGCACAATTTGATGGAGGTTTTGCCATTTTTTTCAAATGAATTTTATCAGTTAATAGGAATGTCAGAAATGAGAAAACTATAGTTAAGTTTATATCATTAACAAAAATATATTTTTTGAAAATAAATCGTTGAACAAATATATGCAAATACTGCTTTTTGCATATTTAAGGAGTTATCGTTGAATACAAAGGTTATCCAAAGAAAGGGTATATTTCATATTTCATTTATTAAGTGCATACGAGTGGTGATAACTAGTAGAACTAGCGTGGACTGCGTCGGTGTTTCTGAATAGAACAGTAGGAACTTGTAGATAAATTGGATCACCGTGAAAAGCTTTGTAACACTGACATTTCGGACGTTATTCCTTCGTCGGAGTAAGTGAATAATAGTATTAAGTGCATATACTATTAACTAATGCTTGATCGAAAGAAATCACTCGATCTCAGTCCCAGTACAAGGCTCCGCCCGACCTATAAGACAAGCGATTTGACTTCTTCGTATTCAAGACATCAATAAGCTTGCTATGTAGGAAAAAAATCAGAGGCCAAGGAGAGAGAGGTATTAAGAGGGCGTCTCTGTAACAGCGTGCCACTCGATCTGGGCTCGAAAAATAGATTTCTTTTATATTCCTACCATCGAAAGTACTATCTATCCTCACTACAAAATTGCACTTAGAATTGTTCTAAATTCTTTTTTCCACCCGCTATGCGAATTTTTGTCCATCGACCCCAAATCAGTGAAAGACGCCGATTTTCGAGGTCGGCCGAGGGCTACTTTCAAAGTCTGTTTTCTCGGGTTTCTCTGCACATAAAAGCTAATTTTTCTATCCAGAACTTTAGTCTAGTGTAACTTCTGCATAAAAACAGTAATAGTTTTTTTTGGAATGCTCGAATTCTGAAAAATAATCCTAACTAATCGAGACTACTGAAAGCGTGACGTGGAAAGCTAAGATTATGAGACCTCGAATATTGCAAATTTCTCATTTGTGGCACCTAACCCAGCCCTAAAATATCATTCAACCTTGAGATAAGAAGCTATTTTATAGATGTGTGCAATAAAATTTGCGGCACATTGCGTTTCTACGAAATAAGCTAAGTTTCAAATTGTTCTATTTTCAGTTATTTCCTTGCGTGACACGACAGGCCGTTGGGTCTGTGACGGCTACTTCTTTGCTCATTATCCTCAATACCATTACCTAAAACATAATATGATGAATTAAACCTTAACTTTACAATATTTGTTCCAATATAAAAGATTTAAATGATCTACGGCTTCATTTAATAGTGTTTCTATAAGCTGTTTTGAAATTTCACCGCACAGTAATTTTTTTTATTTGAATATCTCAAGGTCGGGAGGTCAATCGCTATTTGTTTATTTAATTGCAGTAAAGAAATCCTCGCTTTATCTCGAAACATACTAAAGAGATCCAAAAATGAGAAGTGTTCTTGTTTGTAGAGCTGAATATTTCTAGTTTTTTTAGTTGAGGGTAACATATTATTTATATCATTGTAAGTGAAGGATGTACTCGCCCGCGTTAGCAGCGTTATTGATCAACTCTATACTTATATTAGTAGTACTTGAAATACTGAATCTATATGTCTTTGTACTGAATACTAGTGAGTTAGACTAGGACGTCTAAATTGAAGACTCTTGCAAAAAAATAAAATAATATAAAACAATGTAGCAATGCATAATATATTTTTTTAAATTTACATCTTTAATATAATACAAATAACCATAATTACAAATACGAATATATATCTAAGAGCTAAATTATCAGAGAGAAATGAAACTTTATACGATGGGCTCCGCCGAGAACCAGACGAAGCTTCTTATACAGTATATCACTTGTTCAAGAGACATCCTCAACACTTAGCATGGGCTGGGCTCTAAAACCAAGAGCCGGAGCTGCTCTACAGAAAATGTGCGGTCGTATTTGACAGTGAAGTTTGACCTGGGTGAGAGGACTGGTTGAAAAGCAGACCCTGAACAAGTTGCCGCGGAAATGCGGTGCGCGAAAAATGAGAACAATGAAAGGCGCTTTGAAAGAGTAGAATCGGGCTATCGAAGACCCAGATTGCAGGATTCTTTTCGCGTCTTTCCACTTCGCGGAAAAAATCCACAGTACGAGATATTTCCGTGACCAGTCCTCAACAAAATGTACGATCTTTGGTAGACGAGGAAGACATTCAGGATGTAATACGAGAGTCAGAACGTAAATCTGTTACAAGAAATTGAGGATAGCATTGGCCTGCAACACCCCATTATGCACTAGTCAATTGAAACCCCCACCCCCGACCCCCGCGAAAGAAGGATAATAAGAACCTATAAGGCTACAATTTTAAGAAAGGTTCCGATCTGTGGAGTTCATTGTAAAAGTGTATAGGTAGAAACTACTAAGTTTGTTTGAGCATGTGTTTTGTGTAGAACATACTGCTATGCACTAGGCTACGGGCTGCCTGTGCTTGGAATCACAACGCCTTCTTTGGTATTTTTCAAGATGGCCGACCTCTTGTTTCCAGGCTATTACATATTAAAACGAGCGTTAAAATCCCCGCTCGATTCCCCGCTGAGAAAACCATTCGTTAAATCCCCGAGCCCCGGGTGCAATCATGCTCTTAAAAGCACATCAAAAACGCGTCACGCCCCCGTTTAGTGCCCGGCTAGCCGCGGGGGTTTCAATTGACTAGTGCATTATGACACGTACGATCTATGCGACTACTATATCAAAGAAACAAGATCTCTGCCTTCAATGGCGGAAGCTGAACATTAGAGAGTTTTAGATTGACTTTTTTCCCCCGCAAACGGCAAACGCGACCACGTTTTCATAGTTTCCCTGTATTTTGCTTTACCTTTTGCAAACCTTCTCACCAGGCGCAAATATTATTTTGATGATCGATGATAATGACACTGACACTGACACTGACACTGACACTGACACTGACACTGACACTGACACTGACACTGACACTGACACTGACACTGACACTGACACTGACACTGACACTGACACTGACACTGACACTGACACTGACACTGACACTGACACTGACACTGACAATGACACTGACACTGACACTGACACTGACACTGACACTGACACTGACACTGACACTGACACTGACACTGACACTGACACTGACACTGACACTGACACTGACACTGACACTGACACTGACACTGACACTGACACTGACACTGACACTGACAATGACAATGATAATGATTGTAGCTGCATACCGCGACAGTCGTGACGTCATCACCGGCGGACGGCGTGGTTAGAAGCCAACGTCGTTCGACGGTGAGAAACACGCTTTTTCTCATCTGTAGTTTAGAACGAAGTTTGGCTCTAATAAAGAACAATGTAAAACGTAAAAACGCTTGAATTCAATTATCACATAATGAAAATGGATAATGATAATGATAATGATGATAATGATAATGATAATGATAATGATAATGATATGATAATGATAATGATAATGTAATGATAATGATAATGATAATGATAATGATAATGATAATGATAATGATAATAGATTATAATGTAATGATATGATATGATAATGATAATGATAATGTATGATCATGATCATGATAATGATCCTGATATGCATCACTGCTAATGATAATGCTAATGATAATGATAATGATCTGCTACTGCATATGTAGTCCTGCTCATGCTATGCTACTGCCTCCATGCTACTGCATCTGATCTGACTCTGCTATGATACTGATACTGTCTGTATGCTCTGCTCCTGATCTGCTCTGCTTGATATGCTCTGCTCTGTCTGATATGCCTGTCCTGTCCTGCTACATGACTCCTGCTCTGCCTGTACTGCTATGCTCCTGATTGCTATGATAATGATAATGATAATGATAATGATAATGATAATGATAATGATAATAATAATACAGCAAAACAACAATAAAAGAAAAGGCCGTCCAATAAAAACATCAATAAGAACAATCTACCAAAGATTTCAGGAATATCAACCATCACAGATTTTGAAAGAATGCTTTAGACGCAACCATAATAGCTTGGCTTCGAAGTAGTTGAACTTACTCGGGTAGAGTGAGAGCTGAATGTTTCTCTAAGAAAAATGAGCAATTTACAGAGTAGCTCTATATCTTCAAAATTATTAAATTGGAGGAGCCAGTACCCGCAACCTCCACTTCCGAACCGCCGCCCCTATATGATCATAATTTTCACAATCACTCGTTCTGTAGTTATAAATGAATTCATAGGTTTGTTTGCACCTGTTGCAAAAATCGTCGTCTCAGCCGAAGAACAGTCAAGACTGCAAAGTATTTTTTCGAAAAAATGATAGTATATGGAGTTCAAAAATATCGGAAGGACGAAATACCTTTTCACAATAAAAAATGATGGATAACTTATAAAGGAAATAAACGTTGAGAATGTTAAATGACTAGTGACAAAGATATCAATGATATATTATCTTCAACTAAAAAAACTATAAATATTCAGCTCTACAAACAAGAACAGTTCTCAGTTTTGCATCTATTTAGGATGTTTCGACATATTACTAAGCGAGTATTTCTTTACTAAATTTACTATAATTAAATAAACAAATAACGATTGACCTCCCGCGGAGCTCGAAATAAAAAAAATACTGTGCGGTGAAATTTCAAAACAGCTTATAGAAACACTATTAAATGAAGCCGTAGATCATTTAAATCTTTTATATTGGAACAAATATTGTAAAGTTAAGGTTTAATTCATCATATTATATTTTAGGTAATGGTATTGAGGATAATGAGCAAAGAAGTAGCCGTCACAGACCCAACGGCCTGTCGTGTCACGCAAGGAAATAACTGAAAATAGAACAATTTGAAACTTAGCTTATTTCGTAGAAACGCAATGTGCCGCAAATTTTATTGCACACATCTATAAAATAGCTTCTTATCTCAAGGTTGAATGATATTTTAGGGCTGGGTTAGATGCCACAAATGAGAAATTTGCAATATTCGAGGTCTCATAATCTTAGCTTTCCACGTCACGCTTTCAGTAGTCTCGATTAGTTAGGATTATTTTTCAGAATTCGAGCATTCCAAAAAAAACTATTACTGTTTTTATGCAGAAGTTACACTAGACTAAAGTTCTGGATAGAAAAATTAGCTTTTATGTGCAGAGAAACCCGAGAAAACAGACTTTGAAAGTAGCCCTCGGCCGACCTCGAAAATCGGCGTCTTTCACTGATTTGGGGTCGATGGACAAAAATTCGCATAGCGGGTGGAAAAAAGAATTTAGAACAATTCTAAGTGCAATTTTGTAGTGAGGATAGATAGTACTTTCGATGGTAGGAATATAAAAGAAATCTATTTTTCGAGCCCAGATCGAGTGGCACGCTGTTACAGAGACGCCCTCTTAATTTGGGGACTTTAGACGCTAACTTCCACGTATTTCAGTCGTGAACGCATCAATATTCTATAATATAGAAATCTATACCCTTATAGCCCTTCCAACCCCCCCCCCCCTCCCTTCCACCCACATACACGCTTTAAATAATGCGTATGATAACGCTAGCTATTCATCGCATTGGTGGATCCAGAGGATAGTCAAAAGGTTCCCGTGACCCAGGCAATTCTTACCTATGTATAATGCCTGATTTACATTACATGTTTCTCAATGTTTGACAAACGGACCCCTCTCTACACTAAAACTATTGGATCTGCCTAAGCATCGTTTATCTTGTTTATAACTTCCCACCTAATTAATATTGCCATTCGCGCGGCCATCAACTCTACATCCATCTTTAGTAAGCTTTAAGCTGATGTAAAACGGGACGATTTGCAACGACAAAAAAATCGTCCCGTTGTAACATGTTGTCTTTCTAACGAACGTTGCGCGAAAAGTTGACTAGCGTAACATGTATTAAAAATCGACGAGTCGTATCGCGAAAAATCTTCGTTGCAAAACGTCCCGTGTAACATCAGCTTTATTTGGAAGGGCACATATTCTGCTTTTTGGTGATTTTCCCACCTTCAAAAGCCTTAAAATGTCGAAAATTTGAATCAAAACTTGAAAATATCGCAGCAAAAAAACACTGGAAATTTCATCATGTTGTATTGGGTTAGAAACCTGGCCTTTGACAAAGGAAGCCCAAAACGTGTAAAACCACGGGCATTCACACAGACTTCAATAAAAGTTTGATATGTTAAGAATTCTTGAGTTGCATAAAAAGAACAATAACAACAAAAAATTTAAACATCCATAATTTTATTGCATTTCTTGATCATTTGTTAACAAGAGTAGCTTGTCATGCGTTGTTATTTATTTTTCGTCTTTGTCGTTGTCTTTACTTTTATCCTTTGCCTTCGAGGAATATTTCGCTACTTTTTCTGAAAAGAAAATAATATACAGCTATTTAAAAAGAAAGGGTTGGTGCCGATTTTTATGCATGCTGTATGAAGAATCGATCTTGCATCTTGCATTCGCTCACTAGACTTAAAGGCGCGATTACATGGAACAATTTTATCTGCAACTTTGAC
This sequence comes from Actinia tenebrosa, assembly GCF_029948245.1. NCBI lineage: Eukaryota > Metazoa > Cnidaria > Anthozoa > Actiniaria > Actiniidae > Actinia > Actinia tenebrosa. The sequence goes on along the minus strand of NW_028292571.1, from coordinate 12,258,759 downwards.
TCGCAACAGCGTTGCATCACAAGTTTACACGGTGCAACAGGGACGCAAACAATTGGTGTAACCTGACTCGCAACATTTTTTTTCAAATTGCGCTGTAGATTACACGGCGCTGCAATGCTCCATGCAACTTGTGTCGCCACACCGTTTTGAGGCGCTGAGTTGCAGAGAAAACTGTTCCGTGTAATCACGCCTTGAGCTTGAAACCTATTTTCTAGACCAAATGTTTTTTATTCGGTCGGCTCATCCTCTTCCCTCGCTAGAAGATGGCAGCTCATGGCAGGAGGCACAACGATAGTTTCTTTCCCCTGGGAAACCAATTATTCATTTTCTCATTATTTTAATTTTTTTTTCTCATGTAAATGAGGTGATAGTGCAAGGCCTCTATCTATCAAATACCATTTGATATATTCAATATCACTTATAGCTGAAGATGGTCCTCGGATTATGACCAAAATAATCAGAAATACAAACAATTACCTGGAAAAAAAAAATTTGTTTCGTCATTGCGCCTACACCACCATTAAAGTTCCTACCAGAACTTTACTTCAAAAAATAATCAAATGCGAAGTTAATTTGAAAATCTACCATTGGTGTCCAGGAAGACGTGACCAATCTCTCTCTGCCACATGTTGGCAGGTGACTCAATGTCAATCATCTGGACAGGTTCAATGTCACTGACGACAAACAAGAGACACAGGAAGATGGCGATGAAGGATAGACCACCTCTCATTGTGGACTGAAAACATAAGATTTTTTAATATCATAAACATATACCGTAAATCCTCTATTTACCTCCCCGGGGGGCTTATTTATTTCAGGCACGTTTGAGGGAGGGCTTATTGGAGAGGGGGGGGGGGGCTTAATTGAGAGGGGGGGCTTATTGATTTAGTCTCGAAACGCAGTATGTAATATGATTGTAACTCAGGATTAAGCGGAAGCATTACTATTGACCGTCTCGCATAATCTGTAGTGATGTACATGGCATTTTTATTATTTGATTCACCTGTGTTAGTCTCTCAAGTATAATTTACGATTATTGTGAATAGCAAAACTAAAACACGGTAACATTAACAAAGCAAGCTAAAACGAAAAGTTCTGAACAACCAAGACTTTAATAAATTACCTTTAATCAGTACACTTGATTCTTTAGAAAGGGGAAAGGGGGGGGGGGGGGGGGGGGGGGGGGTGGTAAAAAGAGAGGGGGGGGGGGGCTTAACCAATTTCTTCCTTTAAGAGGGGGGGGGGGTTTATTAGAGAGGGGGGGTTTATTTGAGAGGGGGGGGAGGGGGGCTAAATAGAGGATTTACGGTATTTTAAACTGTTGACCATCACCTTTTATCCAAAAGCCACCTCCGGCATGGGTTGATCAAAGTTTAGGTACAGCTAACACTCCATTTATACCCTTTAGGACCTTTAGAAATGGGCATGTCCCTTTATTCAGTCAGTTCCCCAAACCCAGCCCACAGTTTGTTTCAGATTTAATCAATAATTATAATTATCACATCCACTAGGCAAGTACTAGCATTTTTTACGCCAATTGTGGTTTACATACAATGTAATCATTAAATATAAAAATTTCAAAAAAAAAAAAAAAAAAAAAAAAAAGAAACGTCTAGTCGTCAAAGGCGATAGGTCATTCCGACATGAATGGTTTCTTTGCATTTACAATACAGAGAAAAATGAATCAGTCTCAACACTAAGGTCCATGTTCTTGACGAGAATAAGAAGCAGAAACACAAGTCATTCCAGCTATTCTTGGATCTTGAAATCACCTATTGCTTTATCGCCTGTGCCTGCGCTTTTTGAGATAGGTATATACTTACTAGTCAATAACAAGCAGTGCAACCTTGTGAATTCCTCTCTGACCTCTGATGAATACACTGATGAAGTTTCAATTCCCCTAAAAGTGGTCAATATCAGGTTACGAAAACCTAATAAAGTAACAGAAGTTTTTATTTCATTTGATATCGATCTTTTATGGTATCGTATATTTATTGCACGACCTGTTTTGGTGTTTTGTTTTGATTGGATCATTCATCATGATAAGAGTTTATTTCATGGTATTGATTGATTGCTGGTCAGGAGTCTGCTCTGGAGGGTATTTTAGGGTTTATTGTTCTTTTTATTATTTTATTATTTTTTTGTACTCCATATTAATCTAAATAATCTTCATACGAAAAAAATATTTCCTTCGTGTATTCAACACGAAAAAAAGGTAAAGAACGATGCTATTAAGTATTCTACTAGTAGTGAAGCATTTTTTTTTTTAAGATTTATTTGTTTGTGATTTTCTTTTCCTATATACCTATTTCCTTGTAACTTCATTTTATTTTAGTTGTCTGACAATTACGATGTATATGTGGTAGAAAACATGTGATACATAGCGAGATAAGATTTCGAAGTATATTGATAAGACAGATGGCACCGTAAGTCACCCTAAATCTGCCATATCAGCTGGTACCGACTGAACACTAATGGGGATAGCAAACAGTCCTTCAGTAATCGAAGCACGACGGGCAAAAGTATGACCACATTGATTTCCATTATCTTTGAAGTGCGACCCGCAAAGTTTGATGTCTCTATCGCCGAATAGCATTTCAACGTCCGTCAATCAAAGAACTGCAATATATATCGAGGGAGATTTTGGACTGAATTAAAGAGTTTAAAGGGTTAGAGGGTTGAAATTTTTAAATACAGAGTAGAACTTAAATATTTCGAATAACTTTAAGTCGGTGCTTTTATAGCTTTTATTTGACTTTTTTTTCTATTCTTTTCTTTTCTTTTCTTTTCCTTTTTCTTTTCTTTTTCTTTTCTTTTCCTTTTTCTTTTTCTTTTCCTTTTCCTTTTTCTCTTTCTCTTTCTTTTTCTTTTTCTTTTTCTTTTCCTTTTTCTTTTTTTTCTTTTTCCTTCTTATTTTCTTTTTTTTCTTCTTTTTTTTCTTTTCTTTTTCTTTTTCTTTTTCTTTTCTTTTTCGTATTTAATTATGTTTAGCTGTTTTTTAATATATCCATTTATTCAATCTTTTTTTTTTAATTTGAAAATAATTAATTGATTGATGTATAAATTTATATTATTATTAATATTTGTTTGTCTCTTCGAATTCCCATTTCGCCTTATGAAGTCTTGCACTAATTCCATATATTCTTTCGTAGTTTATTTTGTTTTACTCATTAATGCCATTATCTTGGTACTCACAAAGGAAGAGGTTCTCGCAGTAGTTATGTAAAACCGTTCTAAGGCGAATAGACAATTATTTATTTATCAACCTGTAGGGATTGTTTGGTCTACATTGGAGTCATCCATAATCACCAGATAGTAAATCGGTGCATCTAAAAATGTTGTTTCAGGGTTCGATTTGCAAGTTTAATAGCTATTCTTCGACTTACAGATCAGCCCATGGGATGTTTCAGGCTTCTATACAGTTTGACGGTTTTGATTTGAAAGTTGTTGGTTGTTGTTGCAATAAACACCTAATAAAAAAACGTCGGCCTGAAAAAAAGTAATCTCCAAACCACAAACTTATGTCTGCTTCCAGTCTTGGAGTATGAAGCATGACCTTCAACAGAAAATATAAAGCACAAAAATTCCGTTTGTAATGTATTCTATACTTTCACATTCCCATAATGCCTTGCGTCTTTGGGGGGTAACCAATCAAAAAACTGTCCCAAATTGAAAGGTTTCTTAATTGAATTTATACTATACCTGCTTTTATCTGTACAATACTGATTATCAGTTTATTCCAAGTTATTTTTGCGTGTACAGATCATCAAGAGTTTTGGTCTTTCAGAAAATGTATTGACTTACGAAAAAATGTTTAAAATTTACCTTGAACGTCTTCAAGCTTCTATCTTTTTCTGTTTTTTACTTCTTCATTTTATCTTTGGATACCAAACAAGGTATTGCCAACATTGTCTGATCTGATTGTCTGATTCAATTCCCCGAGGATAGAAAATGTATTGTTTTGGTACACCAACATAGTCGCTGTGACTTAATTTAAAACCCCAGTCTATTATCAAAATGAACAGGTCAGTAAAGATGAGTGAAGACTTTTATTTATTTGAAATACGCATGCAATTCATTGAAATAATTATGATATATATATGGATGGAACCATTCGACGGTTTATAGATCCAGGAACCTATATTTCAGCATCATCTCTCCGGCATCACCACTCAACTGTAAGAAGAAGAAAAAAAAGTAAATAAGTGAATGCTCCATTTTGAGAAAAGTGGGAGGGGGTAGGGGTGGGGGGTGGGGGATTGAAATGGTTTTCAAGAAATTTACCCCCCACCCAACCCCCTGACACACCCTACCCTCAAGTAATACCTTTAGATTAGGAGCATTTGATGCTTTTAATCTCCTTCAATGTATATTGTGGGTAGAGTTCTTCATGGATGTCTTTATCTTTAATCCCTCTATTCCTCATGAAACAAACACCATCTATAACAGCCTGGCAGACTTCACACTTTTTGAGAAGAATGTCAACCTGTTGAAACAATGAAAGATAACAAAATGTGATTATTTACTAAACTTGTCTGCTCATTTATCCGTTGTAAGTTATCACTATGCAGACATTATTTACGTATTAGAAAAAAAACGAGTGCAAGTGTTTGATCAAACACGAACCACGAGTTTTTAACTTAAATACAATACGCTTTCAGCTTGGTAAAGAACATGCAGCCTATAACAAAACGTTTTTTTTTTTTTTTAATATATTTTATTGAAAGTCATTTCTATCATTTCTTTTATACTTTTATTATTTGTACTTTTTTTCTAAATTGGTAAACCGTTAACATGAAAAAAAAACAAAAAAAAAACTGAAATAGTATTTTTCCAGTAAGAGAGAAAAAAACCAAACCAAACCAAACCAAACCAAACCAAACCAAACCAAACCAAACCAAACCAACCAAACCAAACCAAACCAACCAAACCAAACCAAACCAAACCAAACCAAACCAAACCAAACCAAACCAAACCAAACCAAACCAAACCAAACCAAACCAAACCAAACCAAACCAAACCAAACCAAACCAAACCAAACCAAACCAACCAACCAAACCAAACCAAACCAAACCAACCAAACCAAACCAAACCAACCAAACCAAACCAAACCAAACCAAACCAAACCAAACCAAACCAAACCAAACCAAACCAAACCAAAAAAAAATCATAAAAAAATCATAAAAACTCGTTGATTTGTGTATCATCGGGGTTCCAAACACCTCATTTCTCATTAGCTTTTGTTATTTAGAATCCCGCTGAAGCCCTCGCATTTGTTTTTATATTACATATAATTACCACTTTCACGGAGACGTCCAAGGTTTGTGCTATAGCAGTATTCTTGGCCTGTTTACCTCCGTTGCACTTTTTAATGCACACTGTATTCTTTCTATCTTCGCTGTTCAGCTCGCAAACCTTATTGAAATTCTCTTCGGTTGCTTTCTTTTCTATTAGTTTCTCCAGCGCGTCATCTGAAATTGGTTCCATTCCTATCATGTTTTGGCAGGACTCCCAATTCGTATCCTTAGCATCTTTCTCTTGTTCATTCAGATTTGTCAAACTTTGGTCCCCTTCTTTACATCTTCGTAAAACAGTGCTAGACAAGAGGAAGAATAATTTGAATTATTACTGAAAATTAAGCTATATGGATGGGGTATGTCACTTGCTTTAAAAGTCCGCAAAAAAAAAAAAAAAAAAAAAAAGAAAAAGAAAAAAGAAAAGAAAGTCCAATGGTTTGATGCTACTCCTTGATAACTTAATAGCACTAATATTATTCCTGCCGTCATTGTTTTTGGTGAATCAACCCTCCGCTGAAGCCAGGGGAGGTACGGAGAGTCGTTAACGAGATGTAGGTTACATATCGCTTGCTGGTCTGGTTTCGCGTTTGCCGCGAATTGTCACTTTCTATCTTTGGGGTGGTTGATATAGAGGCCTCTTTCCAATGGGAGAGAGCCATGAGACATTCTCATGCTCTCTTAATCCGATCACCACGGACCCATGACTTACATACATAGTTTAGTAATATTCAAATGGCTTTGGATAGAGCACTTGGGGCACCACGAATGCACGCGAACCCCATACAGCCACCACACAACAACCGCAGAGAATATGTGAAACATTCATGCTCATAATCGGATTACTGAGATGAATAAAAAATAAATGTTCTAAATATCGACAACATTTACCTTACTACTGCTACCTTATCAGTATAGCAGTTATAGTACTTTGGAAGCTGATAAAGGTTTTCATACAACATTCGCAGGAGCCGCTCTGTTTTGTAAAAAGTAGAATCTTTGGATTTGGGAGCCTCCGTGACGTATCTGTGAATGGCGGCCAGCACGTCTAGGAATTGTTGATCAATACCATCACCTTTGATAAGATCAAGATTGTCCTTCAGCTCCGTGAGGTCGTCTACGAAGACTCCTTCGGTCAGGTTGCTCTTCAAAAAGTCACGTGCCTCGAAGAAGAAAAATAATCGGTGTACTTAGTTAGTTGCATCAACGGCAATGGTTTTAAAAATACCAGTATGGCAGAGGAGAGGTGTGTATGGCGGCCAAATTTATTTCATTTAATGAACCCTTCTTAAAAGTATCGTGTGGCTAACATGGAAATACACAAGAAATCACACTTTTCTCGATGGAATTTGTGGCATTTCCCTTCAATGTATTTCCATGTTGGCCTCGCATTCAAGACAATTGCAAGCGTGCATTGCTTGGTTTACGTTAAAAAACAGCAATCTATTTTTGGAGTGCAGTCACATGACTCAAAATTCTTGAAGTTGGCTGCCTAGGCCTTTTCTGAGTTCCATAAACAGGATGCATTGTGTTCTAGCTTGGGTACAAACAACAACATATAAGACATGATGTTTGCACCGAAGCTAGACCACAATGCACCATGTTCGCTATCTCAAAAAGGTCTCTGGTATAGAAAAAGAACGCTATTGAGCCCGCGATGTGCGCGCGCATTAAAACCGCTAAAATCCGCGAATCACCTTGACGAATTTATTAAGCAATAACTGAATCATCATTTAAGCCAAACGACGACAAATGCTCCTAATATTTGACCCAATAATTGCTGGCTAAATATTTGATCAAATGTCGAACCTTGTCACCAGTCCTCTGTTCATCAGAAATTGATTTACTTACATCATACATCTGTTGTCTTGCTGCAACCGTAGCGTCGTATATCTCGTCCATCTTCTCTTTGGCTTTCCTCATTTCCTTGACAGCCTTCTCGGCTTCTTCATACGCCGTGTCGCATTGCTTAAACTTGTCGACCACACGGTAAATCGTATATGCTGCACGAAAAGGATAAATATTTGTTTCATTTTTATAACCCGAAGTAGATAATTTCAACCAAGTTATGGCTGCATTCAAGTGATGTTGAAAAGCTTCTATATGAGCTGGATACAAACTCTATTTTTATAGGAAATCTCACGGCCTGAAGTACAATTGATAAGTACGAGTGAGCTTTTGAAAGTTTTTCAAATTAAACCGAGCCTTTAGGCGAGTCTAATTTGAGAACTTTCAAAATATCACGAGCATTATGAATTTCGAATTGTACGAGAAGATCGCGCGACATTTTTGTTTATATACACTCAACTAAATTAAGTAACTTAATTGGGACTAAATTAAGTAACTTAATTGGGACTCTACAGAGTACAATTAAACATTTAATCGGAATCCTATTGTTCAATCAGAATCTCGAGTAATTTTACTAAGTGTATTATAAGCGGGTTACCTGTGATAAACCGCTCATGAAATAACTCTGTATTTTCCCAAGGGAACTATGAAGAATCAAGTAATTCTGAGAGAAATTCTCAGAGAAAATCTGAGAGAAATTCTGAGCAAAGATTAGCCTGTATTTGCGTCTTAATGAAGCATTTCGATTTTAAAGAAGGCTATAAAATGTCCGTGCGAATGTGCATGTTTATGGAGGCTAAAGTCGCGACAACTTAATTACGTATGCCAAAATCTGGATAGTAATTGAGATTGGAGTTTGGAGTTCCAAATTCAGTTATTCGATGACTTTGATCGGTATGACATAAACGCTCTGCCTAAACGGCTTTCGACACTGTTGTTCGAAATTTTGCAGTTTTTATTACCACTTTTTTCGTTAGATTCTTAGAGACTTAGATACTAGTAAACTTTCCCAACCACCAGGGTCTCGTATTATAAAAACTTGAATTCGACTAAAACCCTGTGTGATTTACCTGCTCCAGCATAACCAGTTACTATACTAAAGTATGTCTTCACTTGCTGGAACACATCGTAAGCCCTTTTGTACTTCGTTTTCAGCTGGTGCTTAGCGTTATCAACCTCGAATTCAATTTTACCGACTTGTTTACCAAACCAGCTCTTACTGGAATGATATTTTGCATCGTTGATGTCTGGTGGCTCGATGGCTTTGGCGTCAACCGAATGGTCAAGCTATGAGCAAACAAATAAGTTGCATAAATATATGACGAAAGAACGAAAGAACGAAAGAACGAAAGAACGAAAGAACGAAAGAACGAAAGAACGAAAGAACGAAAGAACGAAAGAACGAAAGAACGAAAGAACGAAAGAACGAAAGAACGAAAGAACGAAAGAACGAAAGAACGAAAGAACGAAAGAACGAAAGAACGAAAGAACGAAAGAACGAAAGAACGAAAGAACGAAAGAACGAAAGAACGAAAGAACGAAAAAAAAAAAACCGTCTCTTACTGCCCAACAAACATACCTCGTAAACCTTGTAACGCCCCATACATGCCTTTGCCCATTTGATAAGTTTGGGTACACTTGGTATAATGGTTGTAAACGTAGGCACAGCTACCCCAAGAATACCGTCCATCACTCCAAAGAACTTTGTTTCTATTTCGATGTATTTTACTTTTTCTCCCAGTTGTTGTTTTTCTTTAAGCAGCGCCTGGAATGTAACTTTTTTTTTTTTTCAGCTATCACCGATCACTGGTCAATTTTATCAGTACCTGTTATTTAACAGGTTCAAGAACCATGCTGTTTGCAACCAAAACCGGTCGTTTTTAACAGGCTACAAAGGTTTTGAAGTTAGCAAAGACAAACGTTTGTGTTCAGAAAGTTCAAAGACCTTGCTATAAGCGAATGAAAGTAGTGGTAGTGGTAGTGGTAGTGGTAGTGGTAGTGGTAGTGGTAGTGGTAGTGGTAGTGGTAGTGGTAGTGGTAGTGGTAGTGGTAGTGGTAGTGGTAGTGGTAGTGGTAGTGGTAGTGGTAGTGGTAGTGGTAGTGGTAGTGGTAGTGGTAGTGGTAGTGGTAGTGGTAGTGGTAGTGGTAGTGTCTTTACCTCCATTTCGTTAGAGGTTTTGTTCAAAGCTATTTCCATTTTTGGATCCAATTGTTTCAGAAGATTTCCTGACGTTTTTCCAATTGCATTCATCTTCATCACAATATCGTTGAAGTCATTCGACGCAGCTATTAAAGAATCTTGGAGATTTGTAACTGGTGTAGTAAAATAAAGAAAAATTATTCTTATTTCTGTCATTATTAATAGTAACATAAATATAATTTTAAATTCATAATAAAGTGACACTTCTTATTGCAAGTTCAATAACCAAAATTTATATAAATCACTTTAATCTCATGCGGTCAGTTATATATTACGTGTCAAGTTACAAAGGATATCAAGAGCGACCCCTAAGACTGCAGTATCTTTTTTTTTTAAATTTAAACATATAAATTCTTTAAGTTTACTCTAAGAGCTCTCATTCGAGCTCATCAAGGGAGTTCACTTAATAAAAGATTTAACATTTGGACGTGGAGTACAAACACACACACACAAAAAGAAGAAAAACTAACAAAGAAAAAAAAAAAAAAAAAAAAAAGAAAGAAAGAAAACTATGCTAGCAAATTAATTAGAATACAGGTCAAGTTAAACAAAGTTGCAATAATTACAAGTTATAAACAATAATATAAATTGTAAATTGTGTTATAGCGATATAGCAGGTATGAATTTAAAGCAGACTGTCGAAGACGCAGTCGCGTATGCAGTATAGAGGCCTGCCTAGTTAGAGATGTATTTAAAAGTTGATTATATTCTTTACAGTGGTGAGATGCAGTATTCAATTCACTATTGGATTTTTCAATTGATTCTTCTCTTTTAATTTTCAGCTAACTACTTCGGAAGAAGGTTGAACAAACATGTTACAAATACATCAAAGGGTACATACTTTCGAGTTGCATTTCGTCAATTTTCTTTTGTTTAGCATCCAACTCCTGTTGAATGTTGTCAACCTCCTTATTCCAAACGCACACATCTTTCCATTTCCCGCCACAGCATTGCTCGATGAGTAGATAAACTGTTGAAATCATACTCGCTAATGTCGTGACTTTGTTAACAAAGTCGGATCCGAATTTGACCACTTTGAAAATTGTAGTACGCACTAAAACAGATTTTCGTTAAATGTTAGTTTTGTTGGTGGATTTGATACAACAGATTTAAGATGAAATAATATACTCGGGATGATCTGAGTAAGGGCGCCGCTAACTCACAGATTAAACCCTGTGAAAGTAAGGGCGGATCCAGCCAAAATTTTAAGGGGGGGAGGGGGGGGGGCGCGAATTGAGTTTAGGGAGGGGGGCTAATAGAGTTTCTTCTGTCAACACAACAGAAAACAGTTGAAAAAGGCTTCTAATTCTTCTGTTTTGTTTTGTTTTGTGTTTCTGCTGAAAGGTGGGGGGGTTCAGCCCACCTTTGCCCCCCTGGATCCGCCCTTGGAAAGAAACCCGTAGAACCATTTTGGAGCTGTTACAACTGAATAGCTGAATAGTGTTCTGTCTGATTAGCTCAAATAATGTCTTGAATGTCATCATGTCAGTCGTAGAATTTCCGTTTCTATACTTTTCTTTCGCATCTTGCTCCGTTTATTAGTTCTGAGGGTAAACCTTAAGCCTTTAAACAATTAAAGTGCAAATGGCGAGGGCAACATAAGAGAATGAAAGAAAAAGGAACAATAATTCATAATATCTTACATGAGCGCTTTTCGATGACAGATCGGCGGTACTCATTATGGTTGGTGTGTTTGTCCTCTGAAATAAATGAACGGATGTATAAAATTACTATAAGCAAGCAAGCAGGCAGGCAGGCAAGCAGGCAAGCAGGCAAGCAGGCAAGCAGGCAAGCAGGCAAGCAGTAACTTAACCAATTCTTACCTCCTTTAAAGTAACTTTTATTCGACTTCTTTGACAGTCGAGGCACTGGTGACTCTATACGCATGAAGCGCGCAGGTCCAAACTCGTTCGACGCTATCAAAAGGCAAAGGAAAACGGCTGTGTATGAAACACCCCTCATGATGAGCCTAAAACAACCAAAAATAAATAAATAAATAAATAAATAAATAAATAAATAAATAAATAAATAAAACGTTTCTCAGTTTTGTAAATTTTATGAATTATGACAATTGTAAGACTACCATACACGTTGCCGACAACAATGTAAGGTTACTCTACGGCAGAGATCTGTGGACTGTCGACTCATCTTCAAGCTCATTTGGTGTGACTATGGAAAGCTCACGGCACGATCGCGGTCGTGACATGGTGAGGTATACGTCAGCCCAATCAAAATTATACGAGAATTTACTCTCTGTCCGATCAAATTCCTGAAACGCGGCATAAACACGGCGCGGCTACAGTTACGCCAAGGTCACGGCACTGTCAGACCAATCACAATGCGCGAGAAAAAAAATCCTCAATCAAAATTCTAAAATAAAAACGTCAAGGTTACGGCAAGGCAAGCGTCTTATGCAACCGACTACGAAAACTGCTCTATTGACTCCCGTTCCAAAGGGTAGTTAACCGACAACACTCTTAGGAAGCAGTACGCGAGGTATCTGTTGGCTAAAGCCCCGTTTACACTAACGATTTTTGCTGCGATTTTTTTTTCCGATTTTTTCCATAATAAATAATGGTAAGGAATTTACTTGTAGAGTTTTTTTCAGGATACCAATATTTTCCTAGTTAAATGTCTCTTTTGAAGGATGAGACAAAAGATTTCATATTTCCGAAAATTGCCACAAAAATCGCAGCAAAAATCGCCGCAAAAATCGCGTAAACGGGGCTTAACGACTCGTTTTCATCTCAAATAGAGATGCCTTGCACCATGCTTCACCGCCATACGATAACCATTCTTATATGGAAAGCCATTTCCATGTTACGGCATGTCGCAACGTGTACGTGCTATAAGTCAGTACCGTATGTTTCACACTCATACGACAACCATTCTTACATGGAAAGCCATTTCCATGTAATGGCATGTCGCACCGTGTACGTGCGATAAGTCAGTACCGTATGTTTCACACTCATATACACGATAACCATTCTTATGTAGACAGCCATTTCCATGTAATTGCATGTCGCACCGTGTACGTGCGATAAGTCAGTACCGTATGTTTCACACTCATATACACGATAACCATTCTTACATGGAAAGCCATTTCCATGTAATTGCATGTCGCACCGTGTACGTGCGATAAGGCAGTACCGTATGTTTCACACTCATATACACGATAACCATTCTTATGTAGACAGCCATTTCCATGTAATGGCATGTCGCACCGTGTACGTGCGATAAGTCAGTACCGTATGTTTCACACTCATATACACGATAACCATTCTTATGTAGAAAGCCATTTCCATGTAATGACATGTCGCATCGTGTACGTGCTATAAGTCAGTACCGTATGTTTCACACTCATACGATAACCATTCTTATATGGAAAGCCATTTCCATGTAATGAGATGTCGCAGTGTGTACGTGCGATAAGGCAGTACCGTATGTTTCACACTCATATGAAAACCTCCCTAATTATCAAAATTATTTAAGTAAAGGCTCATGAATTAGTTTTCTGAAGAGTTTTGTTAATATTAGGGATTGGTATCTATTTAGTTTATGTATAGTAGTTACAATAATTTATATCCAAACTTACCGAGAGTTGAAAATGCTACGATTCAGCAGAAGATTCGAAGCTCAAAATGAAAATATCTAATGACGAGACACGGTATAGAAGTTATTTAGCCAATCAGAAGAGAAATATAAAGTTACCTGGCAATCAATTGACGTAATCGTCATCTAATGATGGGACACTAAAGTATTAGAAATAATTCAGCCAATCAGAAGATAAATATGAAGTTACCTGGCAATCGCATGAGATGTATGTAGTTTTCTAATTAATCAAATGATCTATTGCACCAGTTTTTTTCTCCCAAACATTATCTAATTGATTATTAAAATTATTGACAAAAAACTTTCAAAAAAAGTTCCCTTACTTGAGTTTGTTTAGGAAAAAAGTGAAAGATTTAAAGTCCCCCTTAAGGATTCAAGGTTAAACATTATATTATTTATCAAATTCAACATCAGAAAAGAAAAAGTTAGTTTAAATCAGTTGTTTATAAAGCCATGAAAAATTCCAATGCTTGGTTAGTCGCGGATTTGGTGTCATTCTCGAAATTAATTATAAATGATACTTTTATTAAATCTAAGTTAATTAATGTTTTCACCTCAGGAAAAAAACGTGCTGGTAATGCCAAAACTAATAAATGATTTACCAATTTTTTTTAATGTTTTTTTTTTTCTTTTTTCTTTATTATTTTTTATCAAGCTAGTTTCTTTCGAGATTGAACATATTGTGACAACTTTGAGATCTCTCTTGGAACGCCTTCTAGTTCTAGATTTCTGAAGTTTAATTTGAGAACTTTGAAAATTCTACTCGAATTGGAGTTTGTTAAGTGACGTTCTTTTGGAAAGAGCTCAAATTGAATACAAATTAAACACAAGTTTCATTATATCACAAAGTAGTATAGGGAATGGGGGTTCCAGCGCAATCTCAACACGGGCAAGACCCGTGTCAAAAATCCACCTACGGAAACAACCCACTCCAAGTGTGGTTGGGGGCAACAGCGCAAATATGTTAGTCTATATATGGAGTGCGAAGATTGTAAAGAGTTTGTTTATGATTTCTGTGTAAAGTGCTTGAAACCCAAGTTTGTACCTACTAAACCAAATAAGTATATTTGTTGTGGTAAGAAAATGCAAATAGAAGACGACACGTCAGCACAGTGTTACGAGTGCGGTAAAAATATTCGTAATGCCGTGCCTTGTGCTACCAGGGAACAATATTATTCCAACGGAGGTCGTAAGAAGACGCCATACAAAAGAATAAAATACTTTAGGGACTGGATGAGTCATATCCAAGGTTATCGACCGGTATATTTAGACAACGAAGTAAAGAAGAAAATCATAGACCATTTAGAAGAGCCAACCCCACAAAGTCTACGGAAGACATTGAAAAAATTAAAACTAGGGAAATATTACAAAGCTATTCCCTATCTTTTGTCTGAAATTACCGGTAAGTCTATTCCCGAGGTTTCTGATATGACAAAAGCCGAGTGGATGTTTTGTCGGCTGGATAAGGATATTCCTTATTACCCTGACGTAATTTACGAAATATTTTACAAGATAGACCCCAACCACCCCCTGTTAGGATGGATTCCAAGAAGATAGTGAACGATTACGTCATATGTTTTCAGCCAATCAAAACCTTCACAATTTTCTTTCACATTTGTGAAAACGTTTCACATTTGTGAAATAGATTTGTGAAATTAATTTGCATATGAACCAGACAGCCGGCGTTCAATATGCAAATAGAATCCTGTCTTGCTTTTTTCAAAGCAGATGTTTACTGAGCAAGCTTTCTTTGAAGCTCTTCTTTTGCCTCCTGGTAGATCTTTTTGCGAGATTCCTCGGAAAGATCTCTTACGACTGTTTTTTTATTCCTTATGTCCGTCTTTAATTTCTCGTACTTTTCCTCTTCGGCTAAGATAAGCGAGAATTCTACGTCGTCTATCTTTCTGTCACGCAAAGCCTTTGAGACAAGGTCAGTGATCGTATTTACTTTAGCCCTTGACAGAGCTATTGTCGTGTCGTGTTTTGATATTTTGCTTGACAACTGTTTCATAATGCCCGTAGCAACAGCCGAAATAATACCACAGGCTGCCCCAACGCTGGCCAAAGGAACGCCAACGACTATTCCGGGTCCAGTAAGCGAAGTAGCAACGCCGGAGCCCGTTAACACAACAGATATGGACCCTGAAGTTATCGAAATCTTATGTAGCGTACTCCGGGCTCTGACGTACTTTTTTCTAACTTTTTCATAGTGTTTTGTCTGCCCTTCCAAGTAAGCCAGGATTAAGTTCGCTTTATTCAGACGAAAGTTTTCAGCGTTTAATTCGTTAGGTTCCTTAGGAAGTTCAGGATAAAGTGGAGGCGCTGATGGTATAACATCCATTATATATACTAATGTACGACGCTTTTGGGAATGATATTGAGGAGCAGCCACATCACGACAACCGGGATTACTGGAATTGGAGAGCATTTAGGAAGATGTTTCCATATGCAGACCCCAGTAAGTTCGAAAGAAGACCCGATGGTATTTACTATAACGGCTCTAGGATGTACAGCAACGAGGATTTGAAGCCTACGCTGGTTAATCAAATAGACGATCAACTGAAGCATTCGCCAATGCATAAGCCAACGCCAGCGCCAACGCATGTTGAACCCAGTTGGTCAAAGGAATTATTGCTTGGTACCAGTACTTATCCGATACCCGCAGTTTCATTTGATAAACACCCAAGCTTGGACCTAACGCTGAACATGCGGATTTCTAACAAGCATTCCTTTCCGTTAAAGGTGCGGGATATCTTCAAAGACGTACCCATTATTCATACCACCGCTAAGGAATCTCATGAATGGTTAAGTGGTCCTAACATGCGTTATTGGCCGCAGCAACTAAACTTTGCAGTTTGGTGTGCCACTAGCGGCTGTGGTGTAAGCGCAAGCTTGATGAAGAATTCAATATTTATGTTTCATTTTCACTTCACGGTTAGAAGAATACTGCATGAAATGGGTGTTATTGCGCTGCCGGGAGATGCCACGTTTTATCCAAGAGATAATAAATACAGCGTGCCGGCTTATGACAGACTTTGTAAGGAGTTTGACGTTGTAGGGAAGGATTTCCGATGCACTGCCGGCGCTAACAATGGTCTGGGGCATATTTGGGCTTATTGGGGGATTGGTGGACACGAGCTAAGTGATAAGGAAGTTCATGCGTTGAATCTACGATGGAACACTGGGTATCACAAAGAAACTCACGACAGTAGCACCTTCTTTGAACCAAACGCTAAGACCACTAAGGAAGTTAGAGACGGACCTTTGTTCAAAGACGAGGGCGGTAAGTATGCAGGGGCTAATCCACTGATTATCAAAATTACCAACGACGAGCAAACAAAGCAATATCTTAATTTCATACCCCCAGAAGGTAAAGGACTAACCAAAGCCGGCCTTGCCCGTTTAAACCGCAGCATAGAAGCTTACGTGTATTCTATCCTTGGAGCTCAGGTAAACACCCGATCCAGCATAATCGGAAATACTGGCGCCGCAGAAGAAACGCGAGCCGAAGCCTTGATCTTATTTGAAAGTTCAATCTTGGAGGGCGACATTAGCAAGGGCGTACAGCGTTACCAACTAGCCATACAAAATTCTAAGGCGAGGTTGGACTATGCAGTAGCCCCGGGTTGTTGGTTAATGCCTAGTAATTTATCTATAAATACTGGTTCTGTAGTAGGATACAACAACAAACTGCAGCGAGCTACTAAGGATATGAAGTTTGGGGTGAACGACGTGAACTCTGACACTCTTAGGAACATTCCTCACTTCGTAGAGAAGCCAAAAAAGTCACACGAAACGAAGCTACCCACAGTTAAGAAACCATCAAAGAAGGTCCTACCTGCGATACCTGAGGAATATGACCATAACTTATTAAAAGCCGGTCTAGCAGCTGCAAGCATTGGTCTGAGCTATTATATATGGCGATGAACAACCCCTACGTAACTGGAGTAGATTGCGTTTATACGACTTACACAGGCGAGAAAAAATACACCCAAGCATCTTGGGTTGATGTCACGGGCATGTCCGTGGATCTGAACTACTCAGGAAAGAAGCTGATAATATGCAGTATTTGCATTGGTACGGCGAGTGATGCAAACGTAGGAGTTCGTTTCTGCGACGACAATGGAGTATTACAGCCCATGCGCGCGAAGACAAACAACAGAGAGCCTACACATTTCTCGGTAGAGCCGCCCGACACCAGCACCGAAAATCTCTCGGTTTGGACTTTTCACATGGTTGCTGATTGCCATGGGAAGGTAAAGTTGCAAATACGCGTAGATGACACGGCGTCGGCGTGCATAAATAGCATAGAAGATCAAAGAGATCGACCTTATAATCACGCGACCATCAGCACTCTTACAGTGTTAAGCCTGTGAGAATCTGTGATTCTTAAATTATATGAATCCGCATTTAAGTGAAACGCATTACGTTCACTACTTAGACGTAAAGGAGTACGCAAGGCATGAGTGGTTTGATATGGGAATGTGGGTTGAAGTTGGAGGTCCTGCGTTAGTCATTTGCACCATTAGCATTAACACGGGAATGAGCGCGAATGTGGGGTTTAGGCTTGTCGATGAGAATGACGAGCCTTTGCCCCCCTATCGAACTTCCCCGAACAGCAGAAGAGCGACCCACTTTTCGATGGAGCCAAACAAATTTAGCGGAGAAGATCTGACGCCGGTCACGTTTCATATGGTAATTAATTGTAAATATGCTAAGTTACAAATATTTCCTGATGACGGTAGCAACGATGGGTCGACGCCGGGCAGCGCAAGGATAAACAGCATTGGCGTGGGTAGCAATATTATCGATGCGGTTTGGAGTCATAAACCCATTTCCACTATGAGCGTGCTGCCGCTAGCCCCAAATTATCAGGGCGGCGCAAATACTATCTTTCATCATCCT
Source organism: Actinia tenebrosa (assembly GCF_029948245.1). Taxonomy (NCBI): domain Eukaryota; kingdom Metazoa; phylum Cnidaria; class Anthozoa; order Actiniaria; family Actiniidae; genus Actinia; species Actinia tenebrosa. The sequence continues at coordinate 12,240,900 of NW_028292571.1, read as the reverse complement.
CAATCAAGGACGCGGAAAGAGCGCAGCAATTCTAAGGACAGGAAATCCAAGGTCCCTTCATCGACCTAGCTTCTTCAGGAGTACCACCCCAATAGCGACAACCAAGATCCAAATGTTATTCCCCACGAACTTCAACAGTTCTCCGCCAGCCCTAAGTGCCAAGGAAACAACCGAACCCAGCAGCCCAGGCAAGCCGGCTGCCATCTTTTTTCCCAAGTCCGTCAGCCCATTGCCTAATTTCTTTACGCCCGCGCCTGTAGCCTTAAGCGCGGATAGGATAACTCCTACTACGCTTGAAATAGCGACCGCAAACGTCAGCGGAACGCCATACTTCAAAAGGGCTCTTTTTACCTTTTCCTTGGTGGTAAGCCCCAGCTCCTTTTCCAGGTTTTCCTTTTGCGCCTGTAATTCCGCAAGGTGTACCTGAAGGGTTTCTGATTCCCTTTGAGCTGCCTCCCTTTCCTCTTCGGGACGAGTCTGGTCGTTGATTATTTCCTGCTGCCGCTCTATTTGCCCCTCCAGGTCTTCGATGGCCTGATCTCTTTGCCGGATTTGTTCTTCCTTAGTGTTAATTTCGGCAACCAACTGCCGCCGTTCCTCTAAAGAGCCGGTTATGGTGATATGCAAGTTTTTAGCTTCTTCCTTGCTCATATCCAGGTCTTTTAGAGCAAGATTGAAGGCGTGTCGGGCTTGGTCTCTTTCGTCTAAAGCCGTTTCAGCTTCTCGCCTGAATTGCAGTATGACCTCGTTCTTGCCCTTGGTTTCTTTCTTGTGAGCATCGGTTAGCTGCCGTATTTGTTTTTCGTAATTTGCTTCCTTTTCCTTCAACGTTTCTTGTAGTTCCTCGGCGTGTTTTTCTAGTGCGACCCTTTCATTCAGGGCTCCCAACCTTTCTAACGCACTTCTGGTAGCTAGTTGAAAGCCTCTTAATCTTGCCACGTTAACCTTGACCGAGCCATTTTCGTCAAAGAGGACTTGTGGTTTGGTCCAACGGTTTTTGTCGGGATATCTCATGTCTTGAACGCTTATGAGGACTTTGTTTCCGCGTTCTGTGAGCCTTACGTCGTCGGCCTCGAAGTGGGAATAGCGCTGCGTTAGCTCTTGCGTTGCCCACTCTACGGTTTCCCGCGCGGTTGCTCCCTGCTCACCCATGTTTCGAAGTTCTATGTACTCGGGGGCGGACTTACCCGGGTTCTTTTCGTGCCACATGCGATTCAAGGAGGTCTTGAAGCTTTTCCACCTACTGCCGTACGTGTTTTCTAGGGCCATGTCGTAGATTAGGGGGTCGGTTTCCGCGCCTTTAGTCCATGCGTCGTATTCTTCGTCGTTAATGTCGACTTGACCTTCTTCGGTAAGGGGATCGAAATCCGTTCCTTCTACTTCCATTATATATGATAAGCTCAAAGTTAAACCCCAACATATTACCTAAGCAGGTTGGCGGACTGAAAGCAGAACGCACCTTTCACCGGGTCACCTTTACCCCCAGCAGCGCTAAACCTGGAGAAACGCTGTACGTAGGCGTGCCCCGCCTAACGGATAACCTAGTCTTAGTTCCTGGCACCTTGGCTTTAAGGTTCGACCTAGCGGTGCAGTCAAGCCCCACAGATGAAAGGATTATCGTTAACAACGTGGGTCGCAACATTGTTTCTAAGATGCGCGTAAAGTTCGCCGGGGAATCCTTGCTGGACTTAAATAGGTACGATCTGTATACCACGTACAAAGACTTATGGTTGACAGCCTTTGACCGCGCGCAAAGGATAGAACAAGGAATTGGTAGTGTCATCCTACGTAAGGTCCGCACACCTACGAAAACGCAACCTACTGACGGCAGCGGAGAAACCGCAGTGGCAGACGCAAAGCGAATAAAGACCGCCTATGGTAGTAAGTATGTCATACCGTTGGACTTTGAAGTGATTACGAATCACGGTGTGTATTACCCAAGACAGTTATCCGAGCTACAGTTTGAAGTAACCTTAGCAGATGCTAATAACATCATTGGTGGGCTAAGCACTGCACTTACCACAACAACCCCATACTCTATTACCAACTTAGAGCTGCAGTACGAAACGGTATACAGCGAAGAGCTGGCCCGTAGCGCTGGCATGGAATATAGCGCCGGAAAGGCATTCCTTTACGACCACGTAGTGATGTATAAGACATTTAGCTTCTTGGATAAGACGGATGAGGTTATCAACCAAAGCATTAACCTCCCCCGAAGAAGTCTCACGGGGTTGATGCTGGTGTTCGCCAAACCCTACGAGGCCGGTAAGCGCGACTCCGAAGCCTTTCATAACCCCAACATTACTAACGTCGGCGTGAATATCAACGGAGTCCCAAACAAGGTTTACTCCCAGGGGATAAAGCCCGCAGACGTGTACAGGGAGGCAAAGCGCAAGTTTGGCGACCAAATTAGCCCTGAGGAATTCTTTAATGATAAGTACGCGCTGTGGATTGATATGCGCACCATCAACGACGAATCTATGCACGGTCAGGGCTTACGTCTAGTAAATACGCAGGATGGCATAACATTGGAGATCAAGCGCACCAAAAACGCCAGTGCGGGCGACGGCGACAAAATAAACTGCTACGTTTTCGTGGTGTCTGACGCGCAACTGAGCGTAGAAATGAATCAGCTAAAGAGTGTTGCCTATTGATGGCCATAAAAAATATGCTATATATACAATGCTTCGCGTATTTCAAAACAACGAAACCAAACTGCAATGCATAGTGCAAGGCGAAACTTTGTACTTCAAAGCAAAGGAAGTGGCGCTAGCGCTGGGTTACGAGCGCCCAAAAGATGCAATTAAGGCGCATGTTCGCGATAAATACAAGGTAAAGCTTAGCGAACTTAGAGTGGAGGTGAATCGCCTCCCCTCTTATTCACAGCCTAATTCCCTGTACGTAACTGAATCTGGGTTGTATCAGTTGATATTTAGCTCTAAGATGCCAACGGCAGAGACATTCCAGGATTGGGTTTTAGAGGAAGTTCTCCCTACCCTCAGGAAAACAGGTAAGTATGAAATAGAAAGGCGCTTTGACGGTCCAAACAAGTTGGTATTCAAAATAGAAAATGAGTTTGACCTGCATAAAAAGGTAGTGGACTACATCCGCAGGTTTTACCCCCAAATGCTCATAGCCCCTGGTCTGGGTGAACTGCAGGATTCGGTTGGCAAACGTATAAAGTGCTGGCAGAAAGGATATCAACGCGGTCAACCCGACTTAATGATCTTGAATGCGCATACACATTACTGTGGATTCTGCATAGAGCTAAAGACCCCGAAAGGCAACGGCAGGTTATCTGAAGATCAGCAACTACTCTTACAGAGGTATGAAGAAAACGGCTATAAGGTGCTCGTAGGCAGCGACTACGACGAAATCTGCAGGGAGATCACTGCGTATGCTGAACACCTACGAATTCCCTGCAGGTGGTGTTGTAAGGTCTTTAAAACCTCGGAGACTTTGGCAACACACTTAAAGATATTTCATAGAATATATGGACAAGGATAAATTTAACGAGTTAAAGTTCATCCAAACACACTGGAAGGATTTAGGAATAGGGGAAATCTACGAGATAAAGAATTACGTGGTCTTCGAAGACTTGGACCGCCTGCGCTTGGTCTTAAAGAATAAAAAAAGAACATACACCCTTTGGGCGCCCGATAGGATAAGGTACGCCATCGAAGGGCAGGACGTTACCCATGTTATGAGTCATGGTAAAAAGGATGGCAGGTGGGTATTTGACGTAGTCAAGTATGAGCCTGAGAGTCCTCTGCATTCGTAAGGACGTCTGTTAAAGTCCGCTGCTCCGCAGAGCACCAATGCCCCACAAAGGATCCTTCGGAGAATACCCTGTCGCAATGAAGGCAGGTGTATTTTTTACGTGTTTTGGGAGTTGTAATGCAGTCGGCAGGTAGTTCGCAAGTAATACAGTCCATATATTGAAAGGGTAATTAGAATGCCTCCCAGAAAGGCAGCTGCGTAGGCTAGCATATAACATACCTCAAAAAAAGATGTCTGATAACGTTGACATCTAGGTTAAGTCTTTGTTAAGACACTGGGAACCTCGAAATAAAGACACCCAATAATGTTAACAATTAGGTTAGATCTTTGTTAAGGAATAACATACCTCAAAAAAAAGATGTCTGATAACGTTGACATCTAGGTTAGATCTTTGTTAAGACACCCGGAAGCTATTTCAAAGAGTGTCTTAGAATGTTAACAATTAGGTTAAGTAATTGTTAAGCAGTTGAAGATATGTTCTTCTTCTCTGACACAACCACAGCGATCACACTCCTGCCTCCAATACTCCCTTTTAGTCCACGGAACGCCTTCGGCGCGTTCAAAGGAGGGGAAAGTACGGACTATTTTCTTATGGTAATCTATGCGATTCCTTAAGTAATCCTCTTTATGCGGGCAGCGACTCATCAAATCCGCACATTGGTAGCAATCCACGCCTTCTAGGTCGTAGCTCCTAAAGTGGAACTTATAACTTAGTTCATGCGTTTTCCGGTGCGTTTGAAGACGTTGTCGACTACTAAGTATCTTATTGCAGAAACCACACTGCCTGGTCTGATCACAAACTCCTCTCTTTAAGTGTTGCTGCATTCCCAAAGGGAATTCCTTATTGCAGCCCTTGCAAAGTATGCAAATACGCTTGTCCTGATGTTGTCGCATCTTTTGAACAGTACTGAATTCCTTACCACAATCCTTACAAACTTTACTCAATTTCTTTGTGCAAACACCATTACGGACATGGTATTGTAGTCTTTGCTTGGAGCTAAACTTCTTTTTACACGCCGCGCAGTCCATCTATACATAACAGTACGATAACCACTATATAACATCTTAACAAAGATCTAACCTAATTGTTAACATTCTAAGACATCTTTATTTCGAGGTATGTTATTCCTTAACAAAGATCTAACCTAATTGTTAACATTCTAGGGGGGATATTGAATGAAGTCCTTAACGGACTCCTTAGCCCACGTCGCCATCGTCAACAAGGCGCCAAACCGTTCTGCACGCTTCAGACCGCACATTTCATCGTACAATTCCTGCACGCGCTCTTTTAACCGGTTTATCTCCTCCCTTTGCATTTCTATGGTGCCTTTTTTATCCTTTGCGTCGGCGACAATTCTTTGCACTGCTTCCACTGGCTCCATATATATCAGGGAACAACTTCCCTTCGAGAGGAGGGATATAATGAACCCAGATCACATGCCTTATACGCTCTGATAGTAGGACCCACCGGCTGCGGAAAGACCCAGTTCATCGTGGAGCAGCTATTAGGGCCCTTTAGATACCGCTTCGGACTATATCGTGTTATTATGCCCCACCTACGTGAATAACCGCACCTGGACGGGCATAGGAGTGAAAGACGACGACTTCTTCGTAGATATTTTAGACCCTAACGAGTTATCCAGCCATTTGAAGTTCTGGCACAAGCAATTCCCTAAAGATACGCAGACTTTACTCTACTGGATGACATTGCCTGTGGGGACGACGTAAAAAAAGCGCACCTCCGAATTAGTGAAGCTCGCTTTCAGCGGCAGACACGACAATATCAGCGTTTGGTTTGCTTTCCCAGCAGCTTACCAGTGTCTCTAAACCCTTTAGGGAAAACATAGGCTCTCTCGTAGTAATTTTATACACCCAGTAAGTCTGATCTGGAAACCATCTTAAGCGACTACGGTGGTGAGATAAGCAAGGAACAGTTGCATGAATACATGCGGCATTTAAAGACGCACCAACATTCCAAGATGATCTTCTCTTTGAGGTTTCCGTATTCAATAAGATCTCAGATTCTTTAACTCCTAATGTATATGGAGATTGAGCAGCTCTTAGATGAAGTCCCCACGCAGTTAGATTGAAAGTAACCTCAAGGAACAACTCAACATCCTTGTGTCTTCTGGGAAGTGTAAAGAAATGATAGGTAAGGAACTTACCCATGAGCAAGTTAACAAGTTGTCGGAAGAGGAGGTTAAGAAGTTCCATAAGAGGTACGAGGCTGCCCTTGCAAGTAAGACCACAGACGCCGTCGCAGACTCCGCTATCCGACTTGCAACTAAATTGCTTGGACTTGCACTGCCTATAGACGACGTGGAGCAACTGCGGAAGGACATAAGCGAGGACTATGTCATCGCCCAAGAACTTAAGATAACCTGCGGCTGGTTGTCTTTGAAGTGGCGGTACGTTAATGGCAGTCGCCTCTGCGGCACTTCACGTAGCTCAGCACGTCGACTTGAAGGAACTTACGGCCTCTTGGAAGGACTTCAAGAAGAACAGAGACGTTGAAAAGGTCTTCCAGGCAGCACTTACTGAGGTACCTGATCAAGTCGCCTCAAGTACCTAGTCAAGTCGTGTCAAGTCACCTCAAGTACTTAGTCAAGTCGTCCTTAGTCATTCTCAAGTACTTAGTCAAGTCGTTGTCAAGTCACCTCAAGTACTTAGTCAAGTCATCCTTAAGTCATTCTCAAGTACTTAGTCAAGTCGTTGTCAAGTCATTGCCAAGTCATTGTCAAGTCGTCATCAAGTTACTTGTCAAGTCCTTCAAGTCCCTTAATATAAGATGAGTGACACCGAAGAACAACCAGAAAAGGCTCCCGTAGAAGATACCAAGATTACCAAGGCTAAATCTCCGGGCAGAGTCGCTGCCGGAAAAGAAGCTCGCGGAGATGAATAAAAGAACAAAGCAAAGAAGGAGGAAAGGTGGAGGAAAGAGAAGAGGAATCCTTTATCAATCCTGGGTACGTCATTGGCGCGTTAGGAGTCGCTATAGCAGCAGGCAGCCTCTACTTACAATGGCGGGCTACGAAGCCAAAAGTAAAGTGGGAGGCCGCAACATATCACGCACCTGTGGAGGTTAGAAAAAGTAAGATCCCTGAAATGGAATAACCTTCTCGCTTTGTAATATAATGTCGACCCGCGTTGTTGAAAACTGTTGAAGAAGCAGCTATCATTACTTCTATTGTTGCGGGTTATTGGTTGGGTAGGTAAGAAAGTGCTCAAGAAGACTTTACTGAAGACCCAAGCAAGAGCTTCGCTAACTTGCTAAGATGACCGCTGCCGTAGGCGGGGCTATCATGCTAAAGGATTACCTACGAAAGGAAAAAGTACCTGCCTACGACGTAATATATAATGGCTGGCTTAGTCGCAGGTGGAGTCATTGCAGCTTTAGCATTCACTGGAGCTAATTATGGCGGTCAATATTGGATAGATTAGTCAGAGGCGACAAAAGCGGTGCCGCCGAAAGGAAGAGACACGACTTAGCGCTGGAGAAATATCAGCGGGACGTGGCAGCTTGGAATGAAAAAAGACAAACTTACAGGGATTGGTTGGATAAGAATACCAGACAAAATGCAGGCAGACAAGAAAACTTCGAAAACACAGACTACGCCCTTCAAATTTATGCGCAAGCACAAACCCCGACTTTAGAATGAAAACGCCTCAGTTAAGAATTACTACCAGCCTTCTAACGAAACAAAAAGGACAATGCATTGGTCTTTGTAGGAGTGCCAGGGCTTGGCGGGAGGCGAGTGGCCCATGGCGTATCTAATATCATGATCGTCTTTTTGGAAAGCGACAAAGCATAACTTTACTACTTATCCTGAATCCTTCCAATCCGCCGCGGAAAGGGGTTCGGAGGTTAGTTGTTTTGTACAATCTTGGGATAATTAATTAATGGCTTTGTCGTTCGTGACTTCCACCAAACCAAAAATACCAGATTCCATGACACCCCCATAAACAGGGCTAAGGAGCTAGCAAAGCATGGATATACTCTTACCACAGGATTACCCATGAAATGAAATTCAAGCAAAATAGTGGGAAGCGCTAATTTAAAGGGCCCAGGTCCATTGGTTAGAAACTCCGTGGGCCTTACTAGTACCACGATCAAATGGTCAACTAATGAGTAAAATGGAAAGTCGCATCCTCTTACGAAGTCTATTGCGACTTGGTTTATAGTTACAACAAGGGGAAATGGGAAAAGTCCTCTCTTATATCCAAGTTTTCTCACCCAAAGGTAATCCATTTGACCCAGTAGAATACACTCCCATTTATTTAAGCTATGACTTATCTCATTTGGTAGAAAGCATAAACATTACCATTAAAGTGGACGGACAGACGGTGGATTTAACGGACACGTAAGATCAATCTTGCTTTTGGAATTCATATACCAATGGCGCCCCCGTTATCCGGCGAGAGGACAAAACTCAAAAGGATTTACTATGGGCTACTGAAAGCTGCCTGATTGGCAAAGGAGCGTCAGCTACGAGAATCACGGACAGCACAAACGGGTCGCAGAGTGTACCCAAGGCAGGGGGTCTAACCCCGAGGGTTAGTCCCGGGTATCAGAGAGAAGAGAGAGAAGCTAAGAAAAGATACGGCTAAGAAAGTTTCCTGGTGTAAGAAAACAAACCCTCTGGCCAGGGGTTTGGTTTATCTTCCCGTGCCTAAGTACATTTTTTACCAGGGTCCAAAGCTGTTACCGTAAATGCCCAAATGAAGTTCATCAAGCGGAGACTTTGCTTTTCTGGCCGCACGATAGCAGGTGAGAAAGAAAGAGAAGGACGACCATATAGGTACGCTTTGACCGTAGGTCGAATGATCGCAAGCAGATACACAGGAGGAACGCCCGGGACCCGACGAACCTATAACCAGCAAGGATTCTGGAGGAAGTACGCAGAAGCCCTATGGTAGGGTTTATAAGCGAGCGTCTTGAAATGGCCTAACGATGCGATGCAAGTGGATGCGGGGACGGGTAAGTTTTATGGCCCGTGGTACCAAGACCCTGCAACGACACGACACATAAGATTTAGAAGAGCTAAAGCAGAGAGTACCACAGGGTTCAGAGCATCGTCGAAAGATTCAAATAGACCTTGCAGAGAGCGTATCTCTATTTGGGTACGTACAGTATTGGAAAGAGCTGGGAAGATCCCTCCAAACGCAAACAGGGAAGGGAATGGACTCAGAGGCTCCCCCAAGTTCGTACGCAAGCTTCGAACAACAGAGGCCAGGGATACAGGGAGGTGGGCTACGGGAATGAAACCCAAGTGATGCCTAAAAAAAGAGCAAACACGTGGAAAACATAAGTCCTTCGTCAAGAAGTTCGAGGCAGTCTTCCCCCAGGAAAAAAGATATTAGGCGATGGGCATCACGGTCGTAATATACTTATGAGTGCGGTGTGAGCGAATTAGAAGGAGGATCCACAAGATGCTACGGATCCTATTGGTATGGTCTTTGGAAACTTACGTATCAGAATCCGAAGTGCGATAGCTAAAGAAGGCCCAGCCCATATTGTATTGTATGACTTCATGATGGTACCCACGCGGGGTTTTCGTCAAAGAAGAAAGGCTTATCGTGTGATTGGGTCCGAATGCGGATATCGTATCTGCCTCCGTCATCACCACCATCAGCCAATCGCTTACCGTCAAATGCAGACAGTGACACTTCTACTCTGCGTGAACGTTATGGTATCTGATGACCCATAGCTGCGCAGGTGTCCATCTTTTATGCCGCTTGTTCCTTGCGTGTTCGGTAATACGTTGAGGTTAGGGACTCCGTGCCGTAATGTCCTTCTTAACAACAGTACTTTTTAACGCCTTTAGATTCTTCTTCTCGGCCGTCTAAACTTTAGCTACGCTGTCCAGCTCTTTGGTTTCAGAACCCACGTACTCTCTACTATGGGTTTTTCTACTAAACATTTCGTCTTTTCTCTTCAACTTCCTTTCTGATTTCTTCTTCGAGAGTATAAGGAAGATGCGCCTGAGGGTAACCCGCTGTGTCTGGTACTGTCTCGTAATCGTCTATGTGCGGGGAACGGAGGGCAGAGTAAGTCTTGATATAAAGTCTTCCGTTTGCATTTTAGAATTAGGGAGTAGTTGTTTGTTGTGTACAGGAGGCGACAGCGGTCTACCAGTATTTGGCTTAAGCTTATCGTAAGTAGAAACTCGTTACATACGCCAGCTTCGATAGACTCCAGCACACGTAAAGCCGGTGTAAACGGGCTTGTTTATGTAAGGTGTGCCCTTCATGGGAAATCAGCGAAGAAGTTCAGAGCATTCTCTAGGATATAACGAGGAGCCGGCTGCTGTGAACGTGCTTCTGCTTCTTGTTGGTGCTGACTATTTTTTTTACGCTCGCGCTGCTTGCGGAATGTTCTCCATTGTCTTCGAACACGCTGTTGTGTTCATCGTGAAGAGGGTGTTTTTCTCGAAGTCTTTTTCGCTCGGTACGCTTTGAGTGTTAAAGTAAGTGGGCGCGCATCCAGGCCTGCTGGGAATTGAATTTTGAGGACTCTTGTGGATCTTCTCTACGCGCATTCCGGTTGTCGCCGCTAGTAAACTGCATGTTGCCCGGTAGGATACTTCTTCTTATCCATCGGTTCTAGTTAGGTTCCTGTACGGTTGTGAACCAGGGCACATTTGCTTTTGCAGCGGACTTAGCTAATAAATGGTTATCTCTATCGCTTCTGGTGCTAAGGGAAACTCATTTGTGTTCGTCGGCAGGCGCTTATGGGTTTACTCCGACGCTTCAAGACGTAACCCGGTCGGTTTCTGCATGTACCTGCATGTGAAGAAGTCTAGCGGTTCTTCACTGGATTCCCATCGACAGCTCTCTCAAAGTAGGTACTGTGAAATTGCGCCCAACCATAAAGTTATTCGCATCAAGGTAGTAAAATGTATTGGTTGGTTTCTCTGGGTCGTGACTCTCTACTACGGGGTGGTTTGCGCGGGCAGGGTAAACGTCGGCGGGTCCGCGATTACGCGCGCCAACGAATACGTCTTCAATACACCCGATAAGTCGTACTCCGTTAGGAGATCCAACTGCGCATTGTACTTCTTCTGTAACAAGCCACCCAGCTGAGCCCAGGAGCCGGAGAAAGTAGCGGGATATCATCGTAATATCAATAGCCATCTCTCTGAAGGCTTTGGAAAACATCTCGCAAGCAGCACGGACGTCAGAAACCTTAGGTAGAATGTCGTGGAGTCCCCATGTTCTCACAGGAGACTAATTTCCCACACGTCTAAACGCATGCTGGTAACCTATCCTTTATAAGACATTCTTTCCTGTTTAGGGTGCTGTAGAAAGCGATCTGTGGGGATGGTAGGGGATTCTTTGAATCGAATCCAGGAGTCCATGTATTCGTATGGTAGATCCTCTTTCCGTTCGCGCCGATGACTGGAAATGGGAAGGAAGTGGTTTGGTGTTATACTTACGCGGTGGATAAGGAGTCAGCCATAACCTGCTGCGATCTAAGAACTTTAGCTACCCCAGTTACGGAAGTAGCGCTCTTTGTGTTGGGTATTGCATTTGGACGTCGGAGCGTCTGTTCTTTGTCGTATCAAATGGGAGTCGTAACGCCGGAGGGGTTGTGAAGAACACCGGATCTCATGTTATGGATTTAACTTTGAGTTTCATTGCATTTCAATGAGCCGCTCCTCTTATTACCCGTGTGTGGCCAGTGATCACTAACCTTATCCACTAGAAAATCCTCAACAAAATTTGGGCAGGGAATGCAGTTGGTGTAGGCTTTCCGGCTTTATACCTTATTAATACTTGCCGCATTTAAAATGAGCTTCTCCTAGATACTTTCCATCTTCATGCCACGCTTTCGTGGCTCGTCTTCCCAAATGAAGCAGCGTATGTTGGCCACGTGGCATTTTTTGCATTGTTAAAGCCTCCTGGTTCTCTTTGGTAAATCCATCTTTTTGGACGTCTGCTTAATTGTTCTCTAATCTCACCCCTCCTCTCTAGGCAATGATTCTAGCAACTCATTAGCTGCGTTCTTTACCTCTGTAAATCACAGGCAGGTTTGCTTTACGTCTGATTGACTACTAGGTAACCAAAGGAGCAGATCTCGTGTCATCCTACCTTATTCGTTGGCGCCACGTTTTGCTCTTCCTTAGTTATCCACGACTTCGAAGTATGCATATATCAAGTACAGGCAATTGAATCTGCTTTTGAGGTCTGCGTATTGAAAGCTCTTTGTTGGGGGATCTGGATCCGTGGCGCCACTTCTGATACCGCGGCAGATCTCATCGGTTTCTTTAGGTATTTAAGGATTGTAAATGACAGCAAGCAGCAGTCTCGCAGAAGTACTTTTTAAATTTGGGTTAGTAGTCTGTAGACTAGTCCTGCTAAGGTGTTAAAACCATGGAGTTAGTGTCCGCCGTGGTAGCAGT